>NW_004567145.1:1617276-1655348 GCF_000260355.1 Condylura cristata
GCAGATCGACGAAGTACACTGCTGAGGGGAGCAGCGGGCGGATCAGGAGAGGTCTGCCGCGCCATGTGGATCTCCTCCACGGCAGGCGGGAATCGAACTCATGCGGAAGTGGCTTAAGCTTCTTAGTGCTTTGACCCGCTGCGACACCAGGGAGGGCCTATAATTGTTTTTATTAATCAGACAGTTGTAATATTATTTTTTGCTTTCTAGAGGAATTTCCTGTCTTGGATAGTGCTTGCTCACCTGAGCCAGGCAGCGCCTTATGAGGCTAAGGTAATCTGGTTGTAAGCTGATGGTTGCTTAGAATATTTTGATATTACAAAAAAGGGAAGTCATAACATAAGTTAGTGTGGAAATTCTGATTTTTCAGAGCACTTCTGTCTCTATCTGGAATATGTCAGTCAACAGAGATTGCATAGCTTGTGTCAGGGCAAGTCCCCATAAATAAAGATAAACCTAGCCCCAAAAGTAATGGCTCCTCCCTTGGACCCCTTCCTGCTGTTGGGAGTCTCTCTTGCAATAAACCTGAGTTTGTTAACCTTCAGTATGATCTGACAGTGATTATTCCTGAATCACTAGAACACAAGAACCCAGTCGAAGAGCAACATTGGTCCCTATTTCAACCCTCAGGGCCTACCTCCAGACACCTACCCTCCAGATCCCAAGGCCCTACCTGGACTCACCCAAGTCCTCAGGAGTGTTCAAGGGCTATACCGGGAGCCAAGGGCCTCATCTCAGACCCCACTTTAACTCCAAGATTCAACCTGGGCCCAGAGTCCTACCTGAACCTCAGGTTCTACCTGGAGGCTGTGACCCAGAACAAGAGCCAGGAAATTTGGCTAGGTTTACATTTTGTAATGCCTGTTGGTAGCCCTCACAGCATTCTGGACTGGTGGATATTGATTTCATGGCATGTGGGTCTTTTGCTGAGCTCTGAGAGCGGTCTGTCATTGTTGCCTGTCCTTTCCCTAGGTCTGTGTCACTAAGTCACTCTCCTCTAAGTTCAATTTCTACCAGGTCCTGAGTTTGACTCAATAGAACTTGCTATTGGCTATGTAGAAACTGATTAATTCAACTCAACAAATGATTATGGTACTTGTATCAGTCCCTAGACCTATAGTAAGACAACTTAGCATGATATGATCCTCTGTCCTCCCACCACATAGGTTCATGGATTCCAATATACAGAGACCATGGCAACAAGAGTTACTGGTATGAGATCAAGGAGGCTGTTTCTCTCTCTGATGGGCAGAGGGTGTTTATAGAAGTTTTCCCCAGGGAGGGAAATCATCCTTCAAGGCTTTGAAGGATGAATAGGAGTTCTAGTGCTGAACTTGGAAGAGTGAATTAATGTATGTCTGGGAAGTATAAGCAGTTCAGTGTTTGGGGGGTGTGGGGAAGGATGGATGACAAAGCTTAGTGGTAGCAGCAGTCACATCAGGTGTGTTTTGAGAAGTCTTGATCAGAGGCAACAACTAGAAGGGGCACCAACTGTAGTTGTGGGTTTGCTTTCTGGGTGGGTCTACTAAGTCATGTGCCATCACACAGTATGCACTAAAGGGCCTAGGATTAGAGAACCCAGCAATCGCCAAAGAATTTTCTTCCCTCTGAGGAGAGTGACTCAGGTCAACTCTGGAGAGTAATAACTACCTGATCTTACCTGAGTTGGGCCCAACTAGAAATTTTATCAAAATGCTTTTGAGCAAGTTCCATTTAAAGTTTTTTTTTGATCTTTCAGCATTGGACACATCTGCATTTTCAGTAAAAGAAACTCAGGGAATTGGAAATCCAGAAGGTTGGAAATGGCTCCATGGCAGAAAAACCCAGTATGGAATCTCAGGGGCCTCCCCATGAGAATGCCCATGAACCCTGCCACATGTTCACAGTTTGGGGATTTTTTCAGGTGTTTCTCCATCCCAAATCTCCTCTTTCTGTTCTTCCTTGTCCGTGCCCTCCACTGCCTAAGAACAGGAGGTGCTGTAAATTTGGACATTTTTCATCTTTCATAAGTTCCAAACGAACTGAGAAATCTGACACAGAAATCTGAGTCATGAATTTCAAATTCAAAGCTGTCCTGGTAGGCAGCTCGTCACTTGGCAAACTCCATCCTGGAGTTTACTTTCTGTGAGTGGTACTATTTCAAGTTTCCTCTGGGGTCAGTGAAAGGAAGAGGTTAAGAGATATTATATCCTCCTCCCCCTCCCTCTAAATTTCCATGAGATGGGCCTTTCAAGGTGGTTAGGTGTTAGGTAATTAGGTTGTTAGGTAACAAGAGTGGATATCATGATGGGATTAACACCTTAGCAGAAAAGAGAAGCCATCTTTCTCTACAGTGTGAGCACAGTGAGATCGAACAGCTATCTGCAAACAGCAAAGTCTCCCAACAGACACTGGATTTGGCAGTACCTTGATCCTGGAGTCCCATGCTCTGGAACCGTGAGAAGTAAATGTGTGCCGTTTAAGCACCCAGCTGTGATAGCAGCCAGAGATGAAATGTAAGGGACTAAGCTGCTAAGAAACTGGTTTAAATAAAAGGTGCTAAGAATTGCTGTGGAATTAAAAGCCATAGGCTTTAACACTAGATAGCTGTGGGAAATGATAGGAAGTTTAGAGATGAGTGGCTGTTCACTTGTATGTGACTAGAATACCAAAGGGTGGGCCACTCCAAGGTGGGCAGGTGGGTGGGGATCATAACAAGGTAGGAGTGGGATGCAGACAGAAGTGGTAAATGGCAGGACAGCCAAATGAGAAGCTATGTGGACAGCTAAAATTTCAGATCAAGCAGCTTAGGTGAAAGACTACCAAGGACATAGAAAAGGTTCCTGTCAGCATGGAGGTGACAGGACAGTACCTTAGGGACACAATCATTGAAAAGGCATGTGAAATTGTTAGGCAGACATAAAACATTTCCACACTTTGTTGAACACCATGCATAAGCAACTTTCTGTTTTGATGAAATAAACAGATTTCAGATTACAGACCCACTTAGGAAGGTTCTCCAGTTTTCACTCTGTCCATATTTTGATATATGGCCTAGAAATAGAATCTGTCTCATTTCTGGGTATAAACTACAATACAGAAGCATTCAGATGGAATAGGAATCTTGTGCTCCAAAGTAGCTACACACAAAGCTTATTCTGTCATTGAATATTGAATATCTCATCTGGACCAAATTTTTATGCCTAAATTCAGGCATTTTGGAAGTCAAGGAGATTCTCTTAATAATTATACTGGAATAGTAGGTTTGAGCCCAGACTTTCTCTGGGAAAAGGAAGAAACTTCCTCTGGGACCCTGGAATTTATTCAGACATGCCTCCTTCCCTAATGATCCTTCTGTGGTTGGAGACACAGTTACAAGGACAAGTTGAAGAGCGGACTAGAAATGATTGTCAAAAATGAACTTGCAGGGAGCATGGAGGAAGGCTTGCCCTTGATTACAGAAAATACACACACAAGAACTGACTCTTTAAGAAAAGGGCTGGATTTCCTATGATGGAGCTTCAGGAAGTGGGGGGTACTATGCAATGCTGGCAGGGGAAATGCTCCAGGCACAAAGGGAATGCTTTCAAAAACATGGTGTGTCCATATAGACATAGGAAATTAGTAAAAGAAGTGAGGTCACTATGAATCTCATGGACGAAGGGGTTTAGACTTGATTCTGCAGGACAAGGAAATGGACTGTTTCAAGAATGAGGATAACATGATCAAATTGCTTAATCTTCTTGGACTTCAGTGTCTTTTTCTGGAAAATGGTACCTCATCACCATTCAGGTTTAATGAGATACACCAAGAACAACTGTGAAAACACTGCAGAAAGATGGAGACAGGATCCACAGGCTATATTAGTCTCTATTCTAAGCTCAGGTCCCAGTAGGACCTGGGACACAGAACACATAATTTCAACAACAAATAAATTTACTATAAAATTAATCCTTCCCCTATGAGCAGTGGTGACCTCAATAGGACATTCCTCATCAAGTTTATGGAGCTTCAAGTTTATGGGGCTTCTAAGCCCCTTACATGTTATGCTCTTGGTCTGATTGGGAGCAGACATTCTTTGGGAAATGGGGTACCAGGTTAATATGAAGACTGGGGTGGAAGGAAGACAGACATCAGGAATGGTACGTATTTGCACTTGCATTTTCTCTGCTAATTATATGTTCACCTGTGGCTTGTTCTTTTATTTCCTTGAGGTTTACCTCAAATATCACTTTATCACTCTTCCTGATTGTTTCCTCAATAGCATTTATCGGCACCTACATATACTTAATATTTTGTTTGTGGTCTGTCCCCTCTGTAATAAACTCCAAGTGGGCTGCTATTCTTGTCTGTATTATGTGCAGTGACTATGCCCAGAGAGTAGCTGGCAGTCATAAATAGAGCTTAGTTGGGAATAAGGTATCCAAACAAGAAACTCACACAATGGCTACCATTTTCCTTTATTTGTGGCACTAAAGACAAACAGTAGGGAAAGTGAGGATCAGAGCGATTGGCTGGATGCTGCCGCCACACCAAGGAAAGTGAAGTTAATTGCATGATTCAGAGTCAAGATTCCATTCTACTTCAAACCTGTATCTGAACTAGTTGTAAAACATTAAACCGATCTACCAATTTTTATTATTTCATTAAGATTGAGACTTTATTTCACAAACTCTTCTTGATTTCTATTAATCTCTGAAAGAACTTTTTCAGTATAACAAAATGTTTGAGAGATAGATGTGAAAAACTACTGCTTAGTAGTTAAACTTCATTATAAATACTGGGGGCTGAATCCCAGGTGCTCTGAGAAGCCTGCCGAATGATAATAGGGAAGCCACTGATCTGTAGGGCAAAAACATCAAGACCAAAACCAAATCACGAAGTATTAGCACAATATTGATTTGATTTTGGTGATACAAAGACACTCAACCCCCCTCCCCCACCCCCTTGACCTCTTTCACCATTGCTGAGGCTCCCAGGGAGGTTATGGGCTCTGCATACTGCCCCGCTCCAGGAGGCCTGTTCTACTTCACAGCCCAAGGGGACAGCTGTCCAAGTGGAGTACCAGTGTCCACTCTAAAGTCATTCAGATTTTAGCCACCCTGCCTTTAGAGAATTCAGAAATCCCTTGTCAGTACATCATGTATGATTCTGGGTGATCATAGTTGATTTTCTAAAACTTCCATGAAGATTTAATCCCAAAGTTTTCAGGAAAAAAAATTCCAATAATTTCATTACTCAACAAATCACCTTTGAAAAAGTCTCTGAACTCTTTTTTCTTACTACTAAAACATATACAGCATGTAGCATATTACATTCAGATTGCTTCCACTGAGATTTCTCACCCCTGGGTGTGTACAGACATACACACAGACATGTATATACATACATACAGACAGACACACACACATATGGGTGGATTCAAAAGATCTTATACAACTACATGTTTTTAGTCAACAGTATGTGACAAAAGCTATCAGGTTCCAAATCCATCAAAGGCATGACTGTATACTTTGCCAATTAGCATAATTAAGTGGTAGTGTTGGGCACCAACATTTATATTCCCATTAACCTGCCAACAATACTTGTGTATTGGCAATTTTAAATATTCAGAGGCAAATACATTTCCTTGGCACACAAGCCACACAGCAGAGCAGCACAGACTCCCTGCTTTGGAAGGTTACATAAGACTGACAGTCAATGCCTTGAGTATTGGCCTGTAGACAAGGGAGCACATCAAATTCCAGACGCTGGTGTGTGGCATCTTTGAGTAGTGATTGTGGGCATCTTACAGGCGGGCTTCTGCCTTCTGATCTTACCGATGATTCACACAAGCAAGGGGACCTGCATGAAGACAAGAGTCTTGTTACTTGGGGTCTGTGGTCAATCAGGAACTAGGGTACTCAGGGCTATAAACTATGTACATATTGGCCCTCCCTGGTGGCACAGCAGGTTAAAGCACAGCACTAGGAAGCTTAAGCCAATTCGCATGAGTTCTATCCCCGCCTGGCCCAGAGGAGATCCACATGGTGTGGCAGACCTCTCTTGACCCGCCCGCTGCTCCCCTCAGCAGTGTACTTCGTCCATCTGCCTGTTCTGCTCCCCACTCTGTTCCTGGTGAATCTTCTCACCTTCCGCATCTCTGGCCTGCACCCCAGTTCTATATGAATAAATGAATAAATTTTTAAAACAAAAACAAAAACTATGTACATATCTATCTCCTGACAATGCAACTCTTCCAATAACAAGTTTTTAAACTGATACCTATCCTATTTATAGTACTAAGGAGAGAACCCTGGAACACAAATTTGCTTCAGCACTTTCAATGCCTGGCTTCTGCATTCAGAAGAGAGCATAGAGAAGGAGCAACTAAGGAGGCTTATGCTATGTCTGCAGGTCCCTGCTCTTCTCCCAGAGCTGCCAATTGCTGTGGCATCCAGAGTCTTTCTGATGTGCCCCTGGTCTTTCCTTCCTCTGAGTCAGTCTCTGCCTGTGGCATTTCTATGGATGGAATGCCCTTTCCTTCTGGAAAGGTACTACTCCTTCATGAAGAAGCATTCACACCATCTCTTGGGAAGGCTGTGTTGCTCTGAGTCCTGGGAGGCCAATCCAATCAGACTCCAAGTCCTAACAGCTGAAGTGGGAGCAACTTTAGACACAAACCAGGATGGTTTCACATCATTCCTGGGCTATGAATTTGCTGCGGGCCCATTATTATTATTACTATTACTATCACTACTACATGAATAAAAAAAGCAAACACACAAGGTTTTAAGAAAGTTCAAACTTTGCGTTTTCAACACCTCTCCTCTTATCCATTCCAATTGTAGTTCGTTCTTTCACTCTCCTGAGACAGCAGAACTGCAGAAAATTTGATTTGTACAATTTTGAGGGAAATATTTCAACACAAGGGAAGATTAAACAGCATTTGTAAGAATAGCAATGCTTCATGTAAAAGTGTGCAAAAAGAACACTGGAATTCTCACCTTATTTTCACTGAGTTCAACACATTTTAATCAAGCCAACTTGCAACTTGGGCGCCTTGTATCATACTTTTTCATTTTGTTATCAAAGCAAATATTCAGGTTCACAAACAGATTTCTTTGAGCACTAACAACTAGCCCTTAGACTATTTCCTGTTTGCTTACTATATACCAGGTCCCACTGCAGGCACTGCTCATGTTATCTCATTAAAACTTTACTTTAAAGAAAACACACAAAACTTTACCTGATGAGTGATGTATGAGTGCCACTATCCTAGATTGCTCAGAAGTAAGTACAGGAAGTAGTAACCCTTTTGAACCCATCTGAATAGAAAGCACAGCACTAGACCACCTAGCTGTTCAACACAACCTGCCTTTTGTCTTGACAGGCACACCAACCCCCAGCTCCACTAGCTTTTCCTGGATGTTAGTCATCTCCACATGCAACTGAAATGCAGCTCAGGATGGGGAGAGGGGCCTGGAAGGCAGTTGGGGAGATGACTCAGTTCTGGACCTACTGAGTTTGAGCCTGTGGAATAAAGACACAGGTTGGAAGCACAGAACAAGTCTAGGATAGAGATAGAATTTTAGGTCGTTGGAGTTGTTGGAGTATGGATTGTGATAATGTCTGTTAAGGAGAATGAGTAGATTTGGGAGAGAAGAGAGTAAATATAACTAACTTCAGGGCCAGAGTGGAGGCTTGGGGATAGAAGAGGCGCCAGAAGCAGGAAATAAATCAGGAGCATGGTTGCTGTTTTTCAGAAGCAGCAAACACCACTAAGAGCTCCAGAGAGTTTTCTTCAAATGCTCGACCACTATTATGTCCTTCTGTTTTCAAAACAATGTTTTACTTGTTAATTTGAAAAAATAAAAGCATGATAAATTTACTACAAAAGGTCCAAGAAGTTAACAAACAGGAAAACAGTGCATTTATAGGTTGAAGTACATTCAGTCTATTATTTGAAAATGTCACTAGCATGCTGTTAATAGTTTACCCAATGTTTCCTGACCTTTGAAAACCTGTAGAATAAAGGATTATTGTCTAAGAACCAAACAGCATTGTTGACTTTGATGAGGGCAGTTTCTAGGGTGTGGTGGTAGAATGAATGAATAACAAGGAAATGGAACAGCATGGGTGGACAGTGTATCTAGAAAGTTTGCTTTAAAGAGTAACAAAGAATTAGGTTATACCCAAAGAATTAATTATGGGGGTTGGAATAGATAGGGGGAAATATTTAAAAACTGTACTTACTATTACTGATTTTATTCAACAGGATGAACTGCACATATTTAAAATTTAAAATATGTATCTTTTGATATGTGTATATACTCATGGAAGTACCACATCAAGATAATGAACATATCTGTCACTCCCCTTTCCTCATCTCCTTTTACTCCTCCCCTCCTCCCATCCTTGGAAAACCACTGATATTATCTATCACTATAATTCGTCTAGGAGAATTTTATATAAATGGCATGATATATTTTGTATCTCAATTTTTTTTTTCAGTTAGCATAATTTTGAATTTCATCTGTGCGGTTGCATGTATCAATATTCTTGGTATTGCTGAGTAATTCGTTTTACAGATACCTTGCAATTTTTCATTCTTCTGTGATGAATACTGGTTGTTTCCGGTTTTAAACAATTAAGACAAAAGTGCTATGAATATATTATGTGGATACAAGTTTTCAAGGAGGGGCAGGCATTCCTCTTGATTGACGTGTGGGAGGGACGTGATCTGGCCATTTCAGGGGAGCAACACAATGGCCAACAGCCAGCCATACCATACATAGTAAGCATGTAAAGGCCAGCCAATCAGGAACTGCCAAGGTCAACCAATCAGAAACTGCCCCGGCCTGTGCGCCAAAAAGGCTATATAAGCTGTGCTCCCCTTCCTTCGGACCCTTCCTGATAATTAGATGTTGCTGGTTGTGGTCGGGTCCAGGCTTGATATGTATTAAAGTTGCTTTTGCTGTTGAAGCGGTGGCCTGATCTTTTTCTCGGTGGTGCGTCTCATGGGTGGGGTACAACACTGTACATCTACTTTTACCCCACCTCAGGTTCCTTGTCCATTCTCCTCCCTCTTAATCTCAGAGCCCCAAGTGTTTATAGATGTCTATCAGTGTTTGTAAGTATTTTACTTACTGTATTGTCTAGCAACTCTACATCTTAGCCACACACTGTTATTTTAATAAACAGTTAAGCCCGTTTGAGTTGATACCTAGTGGCATTTCATTGTGGTGGTAACTTCCCCATAATGACTACAGAAGTGAAGCCCCTTTTCATGTGCCTATTTGCAATTGTATAGATTCTTTGATGAAGTGGCTATGCAGTTATTTTTCTCCATTTATTGAATGGTTTTCGTGTGACTGAAGACTTTCAATGAATTCTGAATCCATGTACTCTATCTGATATATGCTTTGCCTATATGTATTTGTAGAATAGGGCTGATTAATTTCATTCTTTTAACAATACGCTCTTTTTAAGAGTAGATATTTTAAACTTCGATGAAATACGATTTATCAGGCTTCTTTTTATTGATTGTGCTTTTGGTTTTAAAATCTAAGAAATGTTTTCCTAAGCCAACATTTTTTTTTTTTTTATAATTCTTAAGAGTTTAATATTTCAGTTTTAGAGTTACAGGGTGTGAGGTATGTTATCAAAGTTGGTAAGAATATACAAAGTTTGAAAAGACTTTACTGAGTTGCCTTTTCCAGCTCTATCAAAAAATCAGTTTTCCATACATGTCAGTCTCTTTCTGGACTCAATTGTCTATCTGATATCAATACCACATATTGATATTATGGCACTATCATGAGTTTTGAAATGAGAAAGTGATAGTCTATTAACTTGGTTCTTTTTCAGTGTAGTTGTGGCTATTCTCTGCATTTTGACATGGATTTTATAAACAGTTTATAAATTTCTAGAAAAAGCCTACAGGAATCTTCATTAGGATTATACTACATGGTGGGGTGAGGGAGGGCAAGACACAGGCATACTTAATAATTTTCAGAATAACAAATATCCACCCACTTATACAGGTCCTCTTGAAATCCTCTCAGAAAACTTTTGTGGTTTTACTTATCTTTGGTTAAATATACCCCTCAGTAATTAATATTTTTCACGTTCTCAAACATCTCAAAAAATTCAAATTTTTAATTGTTCACTGCTAATAGCTCTAGGACTTCTAATTATTACTAATACTTAGACATACAACTGTATTTATAAATATGTATTCTGTTAACATTGCCAACCTGACTTATTAAATTCAAAACCTATTTTGTAGATTCCACTGGGTGTCTAAAACAGACCTTCATATGGTCTGTAAGTAGACACTCTTGTCTTACCAACCAGGCTGCCTTCCTTCCTTTCCTTCACTCCTTTATTTACTTGTTTTTTGCCTTGCTACAATGGCTAGAACCAAAGTGGAATAGAAGCTGTAAAAGCAGATATTCTTACGTTGTTGCTGATATGGGAGAGTATTCATTATCTTATAATTAGCTATATTAGCTGTCCTTCATCAGTATGATAAAGTTCATTGTATCCCACTTTTCAAAATGTTTTTATTATAAATGGATGTTGAATTGAAAACTTTTCATGGGTCTATTGAGATTATCTTTTTATGTTTTTTAATATGAGGAATTGTTTTCAAAACATTAACTTTACATTGATGTGGTAAATCCCACTAAGTCATGTCAAACTATCATTTAACATATTTTTGGATTTGATGAATAAATTCCTATTTAGGTCTTTTTCATCTCTGCTCATGAAAAACACTATTTTTTTTCCTTGTAGTAGCTTTGTATGGTTTTAGAATCAGGGCACTATTTTCCTGTAGGATGAGCTGGGAAGTTAACTCACCTCCTCAGAAAATTCTCATGGACATTTCCCCAAAATTCTGGATGTTCTGTTTGGTAAATATTAAGTGTTCAGTAGAATTTACCACAGAAATTATTTGGGCCAAGTAGTTTGTGTGTGGTGCTGTCTCCCTCTCTCACACTGTGTGTGTGTGTAAAGGTAAGTGGTTTTTGACCTCAAATTAAATTTCTTCAATAATAAGTATGGGACTATTTGGGGCATCTATTTCTTCCTTAGTGAGCTTTGTTAATTTGTGTCTCTCCAATAATGTATCTAATGCATAAAAATTCACAGTATTTTCTTATGAAATTCACAGTATGTTCTTATCCTTTTTACACCTTTACAATTTGCATTGATGTTAACTCTTTACTTCCTGATATTGGTAAAGAGTTTTCTTTTTTCCTGAGAAGTCTGGCTTGGGGTTTATCAACTTTATTGGTCTTGCCAGAGAACATACTTTTTTTTTATACTTTTTATACTTATACTTTTTTTACTTTTATTTTTTTATGTCCTTGAAGTCTGTTTACTTTAGGTTTAATGTTTGCTCTTTTTTCTTAGTTTCTCAAAGTCAAATTAATCATCTGGGCCTTTTTCCTCTACACAATAGCATGACTGTCAATTTCTTCTCCTAGTACTAGCTTTGTTTTACTGAGGCAATATTAGTTTACATCATTGTACTAGAAGTACAGGATTATCCCCCTCAGGTGTTGTTACCAGATCGCACCTACTCCAAATACACCCAGAGTCTACCATCACAGCCTTGTGCTTCCTCCCCACTTTGCTCCCTTTTGCTGGCTCCCCTCTCCCTGCCCTGGTAGCCTTAGTTCTAGGCTTTGTAGGGCTACTTCTTAAATCAGCTTTATCTGACCCTTTGTTTAGTTCCTGTACATTACACATATAAATGGCAAAATCCAGAATTTGTTTTGCTCCTAACTTATTTCACTTAATATGATCCCCTGTTGCCTCAAATGGCAAGAGTTTATCTTGTTCAATAGTTTAATAGTTAACTAGTATTCTATTGTGTTTATATACCACACCTTCCTGATTCATTCATCTGTATTTGAACACTTAGATTGCTTCCCCAGCCTGGCTACTGTAAATAGTGCTGCAATGAACATGGGAATGCATGTTTCCCTTCAGAATAGTGCTTTTGTATCCTTCAGATAGAAATCTCAGAGAGGGAATTGCTAGTTCATATGGCATATATATCTGTAATCTTTTCAGAAAACTTCACATCACTTTCCAGATGGGCTGGAACAGTTCCTGTTTAAGAGGGTTCCTTCTTCTCTACATCTTTGCCAGCATTTGATTTTGGTCTTTTGTTATGGGCCATTCTTAAAATTGTGAGGTGGTATCTTATTGTGTTTTGATTTGTATTTTCCTGCCAAAAAGTGACAATGAACATATTGCCTGTCTGTATGTCTTCTTTGGAGATGTGTCTATTTAGCTCTTCTGCCCATGTTTTTATTGGTTACTTGTTTTCTTTGACTGAATTATTTGTAGATCTTTATATCAGTCCCTTGTCAGATGTATTGTGTGAAAATACACTCTTCGAGTCAGTAGGGTATCTCTTATTTTGGTTACAGTCTCTTTTGTAAAAAAAAGAAAAAAATTAAATTTAAGTAGTCCTTATTGTTTATATCCTCTTTTGTTTTCCTAACTGCTAGAAATGACTAATCTACAAATGAATCATGAAAGCTTATATCATGGACTGTTTTGCCAATGTTTTCACCTATGTATTTTCACCTATGGATTTTTTCAAATCCATTTTGAGTTGATTTTTGAGTATGGTATGAGATACTGGTCTAGTTTCATTCTTTTACATGCAGATAATCAGTTTTTGCAATACCATTTATTGAAGTGGCCAGTGGGCTATGCCACTGGGATATTTACCACATTGTTTTGATTATTAAGCTTTGTATATTCTTTGAATTCTGGTATTGTGATGTCACCATTCTTCCTCTCCTTTTGTTAGGATTACTTTGGCTATTTGAGGTATTTGATGGTTACATGCGAATTTCAGTATTGTTTGTTTTATGACTTAAAAATTCTATTGAAACCTTCACAGCTATTATCTTTTTTGGTTAAGTCTTCATAATACGCACACTCAACTTACTCAAGGCTGTATGTCAATTATATCTCAATAAAACCTAGAAAAATATGACAATATGAAGGACATCATTTAGCAAAGTTATTAGGAAAAACACAAGAATGCATGCAAAGTTCAGAGCCACACACTGGAGTAAGACTTGGCCTGAGTTTTAGGAGAGCCTCCCTCACTTGAGACCCCTCTAAGTCTGAGGTACTGACATCCCTCCAGGGTCACCACAAGTTTCACTGCAGAGATGAGCACAGTGGGCACCCTTGCCACATCACCACAACTATGTCACCAAGCTTTCTAGTGTTTGTGTAGAGATGGCAACTCTAATAAAGGTTCAGGATATGGCAGGAGATGGCTCCAGCAAACCTAAGTCACCTGAAACCTGGCAGTTGGAGAGATGCCATTTTTAGGAGATAGTTCCACATTGCTAAGGTAAATCTTAACAGGGAATTAAAGGGGCAAGTGATGTATGGATTGGTGGAGACTTCAGAAGCAGATTGATAAGATTTGAAAATATTTATATGGGAAATTTGATATAAAAAAGGAACCTGCCCAGACAATTCAACAAAAGAGAGGCTGGTAGTACAGTTAATCACAAATGTAATGAGGGATCTTTCTACAGCTAAGTGTCTGCTTCCATGACTAGTGGACCAGCATCAGCCTGTCTGTGTCCTGGTAAGTGTGTGCACAGAAAAGAGCACCTTCTTGAGAAAGGGGTGCACTATAGAGAGGTACTCTGGACTCTGGCTCCCCATGGTTTTAGGCTTTTCCCAGAAATCCCTCTTTATTTTTGTTAGGTGAGAAGAAAATCAATGAAGGAAGAAACCTCATAGTTACTAAGTTTTATTTTGCCAAGGAGAATGATATTTACATGGAAAAGAGTAAAATGAACAGTCTGTTAGGAAACTAGGGTTAAAAAAGAATGAAGAGGGCCCTCCCTGGTGGCGCAGCGGGTTAAAGCACTGCACAGAGAAGCTAAAGCCACTACCACATGAGTTCGATTCCCGCCTGCCCTCGAGGTGACCACATGGCGTGGCAGACCTCTCCTGGCCGGCCCGCTGCTCCCCTCAGCAGTGTACCTCGTAGATCTGCCTGTTCTGTTCCCCACTCTGTCTCTGGTGAAGCCTCTCGCCGCCCCGAGCCTCTGGCCTGTACCCCAGTTCTTTATGTACAAATAAATAAATCTTTAAAAAAAAAAAAAGAATGAAGAAATTATCAGAGAGTTGTAGGATTGTCTATTTCAGTTCTACTTCTAGCCTGGACAGATGAGGCACTGGTTAATGGTACCAATTGGGAACAGATGATAATGGAGGACTCAAGATTTTATTACTCAGAGGAAAAGAAGGTGGTTTATTTTAAATTGAAGTGGATTGTTGGCAAGATTGAACATGATTATGAAATAAATATGTTATAAGCACATCATCACCAAGTTGAGTGAGGCCACTGGGTCTGGAGGGTGAGGAAACATATCAAAGAGTCTTTTCTTTCTCTTGATTGCTAGGCACCCCCAGAAGCTGATGTGCTGAAGATGAGGATATGATAGAGAGACAATCACTGCACAACAGCAACATGGACTGTACAGAAACGTGAGCTGTGATTTGCATTATGATATGAGGTTCTACAGGGGGACATAATTCAGCCTAGAAAGTGAGCATTTGAAGTAATCCAGAAGCACAAAGGGTAAGAGGAAATAGCTGGTAAAAAGGTAGGGATATAGCTTTTCAGGAACAGGACTTCAAGGAAGTCACTACATAGGTGGCCTCTCACAATAGCTTCCTTGTGGTTATCTGGGAGATTTGTAATGAGCAGAAAGAACTGACTGTACCTCTGAACTATTCCAATTTAACTCGAATATATCAAAGGCTAAGGAGCAGCTAGAATCCACGTGTGATGGGATTACTGCTGACATTTAGTTTTCATGTACTATCCCTAGTCATTGAAACTGGGATTTCTTTAACCTACAAGTCAAGACACTGAGGATTAGAAGAAAATAAATTTGCTGCTACTTCTGTTTTTCTGGCCTGGCTTGTGGTCTCCTGGGTGTTATGGGGATAGTGTTGGGTGTAATAATTTCTATTGTCAACATCATAACATTTGTGCAGTCAGAACTACTAAATCCCTGCCATGGAAGACAGTGCATAGCACTAAGGTCCAGCAGGGAGAGGAGGGCCTTTTAGGTACAGGTGGCTTTCCACCATTGTCTGCTCCCCGCCTTCCAGCTGTGAAATGGAAGCCTTTCCATCCAGGATGGTGGCAAAGCTCATGCTAAGCTATCATACATAAGGAAGATGTCTCAGAGGCTTCTATCAAATCCCTAACTTTGTGAAAAGTCTCCATGGGCAACAACAAACAGCACACCTTTACAAGTTCTGACAGGACAGATAAATGCTCCCGTCAGCTCCTTTATGCAGCAGCTGTTACAGTTCTGGGTCCTGATGAGTTCTCAGGAAATGGCTGCAGAATAATGGCTGGACATGGGAATGTCTTCACTGTAAACAAAGATTACTTAAAGGGTGCTCTGCAAACATTGCAGGACCTCACAAATCATGCCTTAAAACACAGGCAGGATTGTGAAGACGAATAAGGACTGTATGGATGGAAGACATGAGTACTGGGGTAAGTCTACAGGCTACTCCGGGAGAGTGCTCCCTGAGGAAGGAACAACGTGCTGCATATTCTTACTGAGCTGGAGGAGAGATGGGAGGCTAGCATTATTCTGACAATCACAAATATAGATGAGGAGAAAAATTCATTTTTAAAGTGATTGTTCCTTTTGGGTCAGTGTTTTGTATTTTAACATAGGCAGCATTAGTGTCATTGTAAACTTCTGTATTAAGATAGAGTGATCGGGTCCTGCCTGATGGCGCAGTGGGTTAAAACACAGTACTAAGAAGCTAAAGCCACTTCAGCATGAGTTTGATCCCTGGCGCCGGAGGTGACCCACAATGGCGTGGCAGACCTCTCCTGACCTGCCCACTCTTCCCCTCAGCAGTGTACTTCGGCCTATTCTGCTCCCCACACTGTCTCTGGTGAATCCTCTCACCATCCCTTCATCTCTGACCTATACTCCATTTCTGCAGGCATAAATAAATAAATCTTAAAAGAAAAAAAAAAGAGAGATAAAGTGATCATCCATCTGAGGTTAGCCACTCAAAGTCCCACATCCCTGAAAGCCCTGTCAGCATGACCAGCACTCTTGCTAACAGTGGGTTTGCCATGCTGGTTAATAGGAGGCTGGGTTCCTAGTGAACACAAAGAGACAGGGATGCCAATGACAGAAGAGATGGGTTGATAAAGGGAGGAGAGCCCTGACCCACACCTGCAGCCCTCATGCATCCCTGACAGAATCAGTAACACTCAGTCATCAGTCATCCTGTCTGAGGACCTGGAGAATAGCCAGGAAGAGGGAGAATGTGTAGGCTAGGGAGAGCCTACACATACAGTGCAGGTCCCAGAACCCCACATTTACTGTATTTTCCTCAAGGTTAGATAACTTAAAAACAAAAAACAAAAAACACCAAGTGAAACACAGTTTAAATATCGTAAGAGACAAAGCTCAATGATTTGAGGTTCAAGCGCTATAACATATACCAAAGTACAACTGTTGCGGTCAACAGAAACCTCCACACTATGCTCCATGCTGAGCAGAGGGCCATCTCTCCAGGCATCTTAGAAAAATACACAGTTGACCTTTACTGTGTGAATTGCCGTTGTGTCCCTTGGCACCACAGTTCTACTGTTCCACTCAAATAATAGGGTGAGACATTAAAAATGAAGTCAGTACACGCCTCAACAGGAATAAATGTATAGTTCCAGGGGTGACCTGGCCCAGACTCGGTGTCCCTGATAGATGCTGATCAGATGCTGCTGCAGAAAAAAGGCTGATCTTGTCTCCTAAACATCTAACATCAAATGTGCCAGTGGAATATTTACAACCTAAACTACCCAAGATGGATAAGGCGTATCACAGTACTTAGATTAATATGAGAAACAGTACAAACTTGGGCTTCTGGATGCATTTGAAGCATCTGAAAAAAATATGAGATTGTGAGAAATGACATCCTGACCTTGGGACAGTCAGAACTGGACAGCAAGAAGCCTGTTCCAATGGCCATGTTACTCCCACACTCTTCACTGCCCTCAAATATCCCCATTTTCTTTCTCATAGCACAACATCCCCCAACCTTCCAGACAACTCTCACATTGCTTTTTATTTCTTTCTGCAAGACAGTGGCACACACTTTAGAAGAGAAATGCAGAAATGTACCACATCCTGGCTGTAATACTTTTCATTTCTCTGATCCTAGACTCCTCACATCTCCTGAAAGATTGGGAAAGTAAAATATATTTTGAAAAGATCCAACAATCATTCAACAAGAAGGCATATATAAAAAATGAGAATGGTGTTTTTCAACCTTTTATAACTACAATCAGTATTAATCAAAATACATCAAAAGCTCAGGTGAGATAATTTTTTGAAGCTTGAATGTAGAGTCAGTTGGTAAACATTTGATGATTGTGCATATTTAGGCTTAACATCCCCATTCTGACTCAGGCTGTAGATCAGTAACAGATTTTGCTTTGAGAAACAATTTTAGAGCCCACCAATGTACCAAGGACTAAACAAACTATCAAGGCTGACAACTGACTGCAGTGGGGCAACTGGAGAACAGCTTTTGAATAACGGCACTTTAAATTTGATTTTGTGGCACATTTAGAGGAAAGAGACTGTTTGGGGTTGAACTTACAGTGCTGATGTCTTAAGAATTCATACGGTTTCATTTTTATGACTCATTCAAAAATCTTCACTTTCTCATTCTACATAAAATAAGTATTTGGATTCAATGTGTAAATTCCATAGAAATGAAAAATGTATATAGAAAACCAAGGGTCTTCAAAAAAAATTTAACTGTTCTCTCTTAAGGAAAGAGTGAGAAATATGTCCCTTGTGATTTGCTCAAGGATGTTTTCTTATTCCAGCATTCTGAGGTAGTGCTGGCTTCCAGTGAAAAAGGCTAGCAACCTCCTTATGTGATTTTTTGATATCTATCTCCATAGCCACACTAGGAATCCTCACTCTTGTTCAGATAAGCTCTGAGGGCTGACCCAAGCGATATAACAGTGGCCCTGGAGCATCTTCAAGCTGTTTTCAAGTAGGGTGACAGAGATGGGTATCTGTGGGCTTCCTGGGGGCTGCCCTTCAGGGCCTTGCTCCCACAGGGGTATGGGCCCCTCTTCTACACCACACAAGATGCTGAGTGGAAGAGGAGAGCCAGCTGCCTATTCATGGTCTCTACAGCCCTGTGTGAATGTGGCCCAATGTCCAGGGAATCCCTGTTGCCCCAGAGAGTGTACAGCAGAGCAGATACTACTTATGAGCACTTTATATACTCAAGACTAACCCTATCTGAGTCCAGTTGATATAAGACCACATTACTCAGGTTGTCTTCTTACTTTGCTTATAAAATGAGGATCATCCTAGCACTTGCTTCTTCAGGTACACATGAAATCTAAGTTCAGGATCTGGAAATCATTTTCATTAATGGTGTAACATCCCATTACCACAAGCAATGGATCAGGGGAGAGGTCAGGAGCATTTTTGTATTGCAACAGTTCTCAAAAGTCAAGCAACCTCAGCCTCTTTTTAATATGGAACACTAATTGGTCAAACAGAATCCATTTCATTAAAGGATTAGGCAGGTGACAAACATGTAGACCAGCAGAAGACACAAAGAAGTAGAAACTGTAGGAGGAGAAAGCATGTGATCTGCCTAAGGGATTTCCAACTGATAATATTCAAACATTGTTGCTGGGGGAAAAAAAAAAAGAGGAGAAGGAGGAAGAGGAGGAAGAAAGAAGAGGAAAAGAAGACCAAGAACCAAGCTGGCAGCTTTGTTCAGCTTATGGTCCTGAGGGTGACATATGCCCTACAGAACATGTCACAGACTTATGTTTAGTTTGTCCCTGGACATCAGTGCTGCGTGGTGGGAATGTGCTCAGGCTTTGGGAATGTGGTAGAGAACTCCCTCATCCCTGGGTGCTTATGGGGGCCTGCATGAGTGAGCATCTTTGGGGACATGCCATTGTCAGCCACCCTTACAATGCTGCAGGTAGCATTCTCCACTTTCATTGTGCCTCCACACCAACCCCCAAACTCAGTCCCTCTCCATCACCTTTTTCAATCTTGCGGCTCCTGTGCCTGAGCGGATGGCATCCATCAAGGCCTGCCTGGCATCTGTTAGGTCACTGAGGGCACCTGCACTGGCACCGACTGCCGTCCTGGACACAGAGGGAGCCCCAGTGGCTGCAGAGGATGGAGGTGGCAATGGAAGGTGAGGTTGAATACTAGGGTCCTCTAGCCCATGGGACTCTGCCCCTTTTGAAGACAGTGAGGCATCATGGAAGCTCCGGACTTCTTCAGACGCAGAGGATGACACCTAGCAACAAGACGGTTAAATTACAGCATCTCCTAAGATTTTTGTGCCCACCATCCCTGAACTTGTGGCAGCCAGGCATCCTTGAGGGAGGATTTGGTGTCTTATACTCAGGTTGGCAAGTGAGGGCAGACCGGAAGCTACACAAGCCAATCTGAGTGACATTGGGTGGGACACGCTCTCAATTAAGCAGGTAAGGCACCTGTCACTTGGTTTCTCAGATGCCATGCAGGGAAGCACATTCCATGGTTCTCCACACTCAGTCCACACTTAGTCCATGCTGGCTCAGAGGTTGAACAAAGTACACTAGAGGGTATAGCACTTCCTTCCAGGGGGAAGATGGTTCACTTCTTAGCTGTTGAGTCATCTATGCCCCGAAGCCATGCTGGTGTACAGGGAATTTGGGAATGTTCTTAGCATTAGATGTGCAGGTGGGAAAGGGAGGATGACTGTGGCTCTTGCTTCTCAATGGCCATCCATCAATGCCTCTTCCTGGGGTAGGTCTGGCCACCCTATGTAGGTTTCCCCATCGACTTAAGAATTGGAGGTTTGGCTAGGAGTAGGCCTGGGAAGCCATCTCACTTTGGAAAGCCCTCTCTTACCTTTCGTAGGCTGCTGGTGCCTCTGTGTCCTCGGATTGCCGCCAGCAGTGCTGAGCGCTCGCTCTCTGTCTCTGAGTAGGATGGTTCCTTTGAGCCTCTCCCTGATGTGTCATCTGCTATCTAGAATATTAACACATTTCACACAGAAGATGGAGAAATACTGTCAGGCAGTACAAAAGACAACTGTAACTAACAGTAGGAGTTTACAGACTCCCTGTTAGAAGGCAGAAATGTCAATTAAGGTCCAGTTGACTTTATACTGTATTAAGTCAAAGCTTATGTATGTGGATTAGCATTGGCAATGGCCCCCTAATTCCAAGTCATTCCTGTTCTTCATCCTTGCCTTCTGGAGTTGATATGTGCTTTTAGGGCCCACATATGGAGATGAGATCCTGGGTTCCCAGCAACTGTGTGACTTTGGGGTCTATCACTTGAACTCTTGGTGGCTGTGCCTCATCTAAAAAATGGAGGAAATGCTCCTAGTTCTCAGGATGATATGGCAATTAAGACACACAATGGCAATGTGCTGTGTGTCTAGGTAAGTGGAGAAAGGATATAGGAAAGAAGTGGTCCTGACCCCATTCTTCATTGAACATCTCCGTTATTCAAGAACCAGATGTGGATAGTTCAGCCCCACCGCCCCACTTTTCTGGGCCCAAGCATAGACTCTTACTGGTGATACCTTTCTCCAGATAGCCAGAAGCCTAAGCATAGTGCATATAAGCCAAGAACCACATGTTTCCATTCAAATACTCCAAACACAGTAAAACAGATTCCTGCTTAAAATGAAATCTGTAAACCTTATTTACACCCTTGCCCTTTGGCCCATCAATACTATTCTAAGAATCTAGATCTGGAGCATCTAGGAGTGTCCAAACCCTAAAGGCTCGTGCTTGCCATGTATACCTTTCGAAGTTTGTCCTTCCCTCCTGCTGAATGGATAGCTTCCATCAGGGCACTGTGCAGAGATGTGTCCTTGGGTGCTGGCCTCTGAGTAACAGGTTTGAATTTTTTCTTTGGCCCAAAGATGGTGGGTTGTAAGGCACCATCGCCTGTACATGTTGTGTCTTGTTTGTTCTCTTGATCAAGTGGGTCTCGTCCAGTATGGTCATTGGTGCCGGACACTTCCGGGGAATTAAAAGGCTCACTGCGGAAGGGAACACACCTGGTACCATTCACTTGAGTCTTGCGAAGCGTCTGATCATCTCTTGAGTGAGGAGCAGGGGGATTCGTGCTGTTCAGCATGCACTTGGGGTCAGAGGCTGAGCCTGCCTTGTGGTCACTTGTAATTTGCTTCCCACTGAAATCACAGCTCTGTCCCATAGATACATGAGCCTTTTGGGAAGATGTAACTGATGGGACACACGCTCCTCTGTGGGTATCAGCAGTACTGTCCTGTGGAGACAGCTTTCTGTAAAAGCTACCGACTTGTTTTCTGGGTAGGATGCCTACTGCCAATTCTTCCCTGTTGGTATTGGATGACTCTTCACTTTGTTTATGTAGCTGTAGAGATGGGATAGAGGTTGAACCATCTTTCACAGCCCCAGATTGCCCCTTTAGCTCTGCTGCTCTCTCCTCAGAGGTCTTCCCAGCATTATCATACTTCTTTACCACATTGGCAGAGGTTTTGGGGGGCCCTATGCGCTTGGCAATGGCAGAGGCCACATATTGGCTGGATGTCCTTCTTTGGGGCTTAAGAAAGGGGACTTCTGTGACTTTCGCTGGAACTTCTGTGACTTTCGCTGGAACTTTCACATGGCAAGTGGCTGCCACTGGTGGCTGGTTACTTCTCTCTTCTAATTGTTTTTCATTTTTGTGGTGAGTCAGCTGCTGCTGGGGCATCATCACTTTGGGTTCTGGAGAGATGGGTTCTGCTCTGAGTCTGCTTTGTTGTGATTTTTCTGGAGTGGCAGAGGTAAGTGTGGAGGTCCTTTTAGTGGAACACTCCATGGGCTGACAATTTTTTTCCATAGAGTTGGACCTCCAGAATTCTTTGATTTTTCCAATAGATTGGTTCTCTGCTTCCAGAGCTGGTGATGTCTGGGTGAAGGTCTTGCCCCCACTGGTGTGGGGATTCACTAGGTTCCCCAGCTCATCAATCTTGATGGCTCCCACTGAGAGAGATACACCTCTGTCATAGCACTTCATCTCTGACTTTGGAGGAATAATTTTATATGTTGTGAGGCCATATTTAAGTCCATAACTTCCCCCTGGGTTTTGGTCCCGGTGCCAAGATGGCAGTCCTGAAACATTGTTCTTATTATCACCTTCCTGTTCCCTCACTGGTTGTGACTTTATTATCTCTATGGCCTGTGTCTTCCCTCTGGAGGCAAAACCTGGCTCCTGGCTTTGCTCCTTTGTATTCTGCTTGGAAGCAGAAGTCACTTCAGGCTCCATTTTGGTCAGGTTCACATCTTTATGGGTGTTGGGTAGGGACAACTTGATTTCCTTTCCTGTGTGATGGGAGGGAGCAAGATGAGGCACTTCTTCCCTCTTTCTTTGAGGTTGCTGGCTGTGCTCAATCTGGTATGAAGGCTTGGGGGTTCCCCTGATGGTACTGCCCAGGTCAAAACAACCAGCATTGTTGTTTTTATTAGATAACAATCCTGAGTCCATGGGGTCATCTAAAACTTCCCCTATAAATGTGACTGGGATTGCATCCGCATCACTCTTGGGGATTATGGTCTCCAGTGCACAGTGACTGGACACACCTTTTATGTTGCTGGCTAGAGAACTGGTGTCTGTTTCATAATTCTCTTCTATTTCTGCAAAGAAATCCAAACATAGATCACAAACTGGCGACACCTGTATGACTCCTACACCAACCACTTAGTACAGTTACACCCAGTTTCTTGAGTTCCCTGAGTGTAAGGGAAAGTTATTTTGTGTCAAGTTATTTACATACTTTAAAGTTGTATTTCAGTTGTAATCTTCATATGACTGGAATCAGAGCCTCCATTCTCATTATTGAACAGAGAAACTGTGTGTGGGTCTATAATGTTTCAAGTAAGCACTCTGAAAATCCTCCATTTAAAAAAAATAGGTATCTAAATCTAAGTCCGCTGGAAACACTGAATGGGCATGAAACCAGGAAGGGGAACTGAGGCTTGGGTATTATCTTGCTCTTGTTCACCAGATGCAATACAAACCACACGGGATAATGAGCCGTCACTTTAACTTCTTAAGAGACATGTAACCAAATCTGGTACATCTCAGAAATAAATGAAGCAGTAAGACAGGCAGATATAACTGAGGGACACAGAATGGTTGATTTACATTTTCAACTCTGCTAGCACATATCCTTACGACAGAAAAGTGAACAGCAAATCAGGTAAAACCCCTTACCAGTTCTGTGGCCTGTTTCCTTCTTCTTGTTTAATATTTGATTAAGTGACAGTCAATACCCATAGAATAATAGTGTAATCAGATGTTCACCATAAAGGGCTCACATTGAGAGATATACCAAATATTAACAAGTGAAGGGATGGAAGAAACCTGTTTATTTGTGTCACTCAATGTTTCCTTAACTCATTTTGGTGCTGGAAGTCTTTTGTCCCATAATGTGTATATAAAACTTTTTAAAATGTACAATCAGGGTTGTTCAAGGCAGGTTTCCAGCAGTTGCCTATGAATCTCCAAAGTACTGCTGGCAGCCCAGTGAAAACTGGTGTGGGGAGCTCTGTCACTTGTGTGCTTGCCCTTAAACCCAGGCTTTCTCCAACCTGAACTTCAATTTCTCCTGCAGACCTCTTCTACAGGTGGTTATGCAGCATATGGTGGGAAAACAAAATTTTCCAAGTCTACCATACAAGTTAATATTATAGTATAGGGTCACTAGTTCTCACCTTCCAGGTCTTCATCAAGCTCTGCAAGCTCTGCAAGGGCCTTCTGGAACTGTACATTAATAAGCAGGCCTTCATCAACAGCTTTTTCAGTTCTGGGGAGGACCAAAAAGAAAGACCACTCATTTTCCTTATTATTTACTTCACTTAATATTCTTAGAAAATATCTGGGGAAGGTACAAGTCATTTTCAAATTGATGGAAGTTCAAATCCATTGCACCACCATCATTCTTGGGCCTGAGTGAAACAGATGTGGTGTGTGTGATATATGCGATGAATATAGTGCATTTGTGTATGTGTATGGAGTTTATGAAGTATGTGGTATGTGTGGTACATGTGTAAAAGACACTTCTCCAAAGAGGAAATGCAAAAGGACGACAGGTATATGAAAAATGTTCAGCATCACCTATAATCAGGAAACTAGAAATCAAAACCATAATGCAAATGTCCAATAAGAATATGAAAAAAATGTTCAATATCATTTATCACAGCACTATTTACAATAGCTAAGATATGAAACAATCCAAATTTCCCCAAATAGATGACTGGATCAAGAAGATGTCATATGGAATACTTCATTTAATTCACAATGGAATACTACAGCAATCAAAAAGTATAAATGCATACAATTTGCTGCAAAATGGATGGAGCTGGAAAAGATTATGCTTGGTGAAATGTCAGGAAAATAAATAAAAAAAACAAACAAAATTAACAGGCCACTATAAATCAGAGACATTCTGCACTGTGGAGGAGGGAGAGGGATCAAAACTGGGATGGAAGAGCACAAACGATTATGATGACAGTGCACAGGTGAATTGATGGTGGAAATGTCATGGGGACTATACCTGAGAAGAGAAAGCAAAAATTGTACAAAAATGAACAATGATGTCAAATATATGTAAAAAATAAATAAGTTAAATAAAAACACATTATATTAGATACAGAGAAGTAAACAATAAGATAGTCTCTGCTAATAAAAAAAATCACATAATAAAACCATATGATCATATCCATTTATGATGAAGGCCCTCAAAAAACTCAGGAAAAAAAATAAAATCTATATATGACAAACCCACAGATAACATAATTATTAATGGTAAACAACTGAAAGCCTTTATGTTAAGACCGGAAAAAAGAGAAGGATGTCCACTTTCACTACTGCTCTTCAAAATAGTATTGCAATTTGGCAAGAGAAAGACAAAAAAAGGAATCCAAATACAGAAAGAAGAAGTGAAATTATCATTATAGGAAGATGATACCAAATAAAAGATAATCCTAGAATATCAACAGAAAAACTAATTAAAACAATAAACCAGTTTAGTAAAGTAGCATGTTACAAAATCAATAAACAAAAGTTAGTAGCTTCCTATATATAAACAATGAATCAAATAGAAGAAATTGAGAATACTACCCCATTTATTGGGGGTCTCCCTGGTGGCACAGGGGTTAAAAGCAGCACTTTCAAGCTATCACAAGCTATTGCAGCACAAGTTCAATCCCTGGTCAGCCAGGATGTTAAACCATATGGCACAGCAGACCTCTCCTGTCTCACCTGCTTCACCCATTAGCAGTATACTTAAGTACATCTGCCTGTTCTACTCCCCACTTGTCTCACCTCCTCAACCCTGCACCTCTGGTCTACACTGCAGTTCTTGTATATATAAATAAATAAATCTTTTTAAAAAAATACCATTCAATTTATAATTGTAACCCCTCAAAATTAAAAATCGGGGAATAAGCCTAACAAAAGAGATGAATGATCTATACAAGGAAAACTCAAAACACTGCTAAAACAGAAGAAGACACAAGTCATGGAAAGATAGTCCCTGCTCATGGGCTGGAAGAATTAACATTATCAAAATGGCCTTCCTGCCCAAATCAATTTACAGATTCAAGGCAATTTAAATAAAAATATCAATGAAATTCTTCAAAGAAATAGAGTACTGATGAAATTCATATCCAACCACAAAACTTCAAATAATGAAAGCTCTCCTTACTAAAAGGCAAGACTCCAAAGAATACTACAAACCCATTATAATATAAACAGCATGATATTAGAGCAAAAAATAATGGAATCAGGTTGAATGTCCTGAAATAAACTATACATACAAGGTCAACTAATCTATGACAAAGGAGGAAAGAATATACACGGAAACAAGGACAGCCTCTTCAATAAATGGTGTTGGGAAAACTGAACTACAACACACACAAATAATTAAATTAGACTACTGTCTCAGATACAAAAATCAACACAAACTGGATAAAAGGCTTGAATGTAAGACCTGATGCCTTAAAATATATAGATGAAAACATAGGTCAAACAGTAAAACGATATAAACCTCAGAAAAATCTTTAAGGATAAATAGCTGAGACTGTATCAAACTAAAAAGTTTCTGTACAGTAAAAGAGACTTTAATCAAAACAGACATAATACTGATGGGCAAAAATATCTTGGACACCATAAGTCAGATAAGGGACTGATATCAAAGATTACAAAGAGCTTCCACAACACACAAAAACAAAGCAAACAACTCAGTCAAAAAATTGGCAAAAGAACTTAAAAAACACTTCACCGGCCCTCCCTGGTAGCGCAGTGGGTTAAAGCATAGGACTGAGAAACTAAAGCCACTTCTGCATGAGTTCGATTCCCACCTGTCCCGGAGGTGACCACTGGAGTGGCAGACCTCTCCTGACCCGCCCGCTGCTCCCCTCAGCAGTGTACTTCGTTGATCTGCCTGTTCTGCTCCCCACTCTGTCTCTGGTGAAGCCTCACACCGCCCCTGAGCATCTGGCCTGTACCCCAGTTCTGTATGTGCAAATAAATCTTTAAAAAAAAAAAAAACACTTTACCAAAAAAGAAATGCAAATGGTCTAAAGGAATATGAAAAAATCTTCCAACTAGTTATAACTAGTTATCAGGGAAATACAAATCAAAACCACAACGAGCTATCTCTTCAGGCTTAAATAAAAATGGCCCATATAAAAAAAAAAAACTGAACTCATAAATGCTGGTGAGGATGTGGAGCTTAAGCAACTCTCTTAAACTGCTGTTAGGAATGTGAACTGTTCCAGCCATGTGGAAAACTGTCAGAGGGTCCTTAAAGCACTAAAAATGGATCTACTATATGACAAGGGTTTCCACTCCTAGGAATTTACCCAAAGGACACAAAAACATTATTTCAAAAGGAAACCTGCACTTCTATATTTATAGTAACACTGTTTACAATAGCCAAACTATGGAAATAACCTAAATGCTGAGAAAAAAAATGGTGCAGGAGGATGTGGTATATAGACACAATTTAAAACTACTCAGTGATCAAAAAAGACAAACTCATGCCATTTGTAGCTACATGGAAGGAATAGAAAGAAATTATTTTACATTAATTCAGTCACAAGGAGAAAGACATACCAGATGGTTTCTCTTATATGGGCGATCTAGAGAAATCAAAGAATTAACGACAAACTGTAAACTATTAAATCAAAAAATAGATCTGAGATTTTGAAGAGGGGAGAGTGGTAAGGGCAGGGGGTAGGAAAGAGTAGAAAATAGGTGATAGAGAGCACAATGGACTAAGATGGAGGACTATGGGTGCTTTGATGGTGGGAAACTGTGGTGACCACAGCTGAAGGGAGAAATTCTATATTGTGATAAAATTAAACAAGGGTGTTTAAAAAACTCTTGACAGTTAATTCAACTTGCGTATTAAGAATGTTATTTTCTGCTTAATACATTTTGTTGTCTCAAACTGTGTGCAATCAGTGGTTTTTGCTTCATAACTAAAAAAAAATAAATAGTGTTTGGAAGTATGGATAACCACATGCAAAAAAAAAAAAAGAAAGAAAATAATAAACACTTTACACCATACACACAAATTAATTCAAAATTGATGAAAGATCTGGATATAAGAACCAACAACATGCTTGAAAGAAAACATGTTGGACACACTAAAGGACATCAGACACAGGCATTTAGGGACTCAACCTCAATAAGCAAGGGAAACAAAAGCAAATACTATACAGGTTATGAAATTAAAAAGCTTTGGTATCTCAAAGACATCATCACAAAAAGGAAATCTACATTATGGTAAATGGTAAAAAACATTTGTAACATCACACATCTGACAAAGTGCTAATTTCCAAAACTTACATAATCCAACAACAAAAACCAACTCAATCAAAATATGGTCAAAGGACCTAATTAGACATTTAAAGACATTCAGATGGCTTACAGACATGAAAAATTGCTCCACACCTCTTATTACAAGGGAAATGCAACTCAAACCACACTGAAATACCATCTCAAGCATGTGACAATTTCTCATAAAAAAAGAACAGAATTAATAACTGTGATGAACTTGTGGTACAAACAGAACTTTCATCCACCACTTGTGGGAATGCAAATTGGTGCAGCCCCTGTGGAAAATGGTATGGAGTTTCCTTAAGAAAATAAAAATGGGCCCTCCCTGGTGGCACAAGGGGTTAGGACGCAGCACTGGAAGCTGGCCTCAATCGCTTCAGTGCCAGTTTGATCTCCACCCTGGAGGTGACCTACATGGCACAGCAGACCTTCCTGACCAGCCTGCTGCTCCCCTCAGCAGTGTACTTCATCAGCAGGCCTTTTCTGCTCCCTACTCTGTCTTTGGTGACTTCTCTCACTGCCCCTGCACCTCTGGCTTGTACCCCAGTTCTGTATGAATAAAATAAATAAATATTAAAAAAAAAAGAAAAATGGAAATTTCCATATAAGATCTAGCAATACCTCTATTAGATATTTATCCAAATAATATGAAAACTCTAATATAAGCTTTACCTAGCCTATGGACATGCAGAATTGTCCATAATTTACAAGTCACAGAGTTGATAAGTGTCCCTCAAAAGACAAAGGATAAACAAATTGTGTAAAATTTAGTCAAGGAATACTATGCACCCGTGAAAAACAAAAAGTGGCATTTGGGAAAAAATGATGAAACTAGGGTGGTTTTATTAAGTGGTAAAAGTCAAAAAGTGAATTACATCTGTATTCACTGGTATAGGATTATTTCAATAGTGGAACATAAATAATCAAAAAAAACATTCTTAGGTAAAAATATAGCAGGTATACTGAACTCAGTGACAGAATATAATGGCTACCAGAGGAATAGGTGAAAGAACTTGGGAGGGAGGCAGATGGGGTATGGGCATGAGTGTGCTGTTG
This sequence comes from Condylura cristata, assembly GCF_000260355.1. Taxonomy (NCBI): domain Eukaryota; kingdom Metazoa; phylum Chordata; class Mammalia; order Eulipotyphla; family Talpidae; genus Condylura; species Condylura cristata. The sequence goes on from NW_004567145.1 coordinate 1,646,271, forward strand.
GAAGATGAGGGGAACATGTGAACATATATAAGAACAAAAATGTAATCTCCCAGAATGTTAAAATAAAAACTAAAAAAGAGATACATGTGACATATAAATGCTTAAATAAATGCGTGGATAGAAGATTTATATACTATATGACTCTCCTGTTCTTGGTACTGAGAATTTTATGTATTGAATAAATAATTTACACATTTTATCTTAAAATTGACATAGTTAAATAACAGAGTAACTATAATGCTCTAAAAATAATGCCTATAGACAAGAATGAGATAGAAATGTAAACAACCAGTAGCCAGTGCGCTTTGTTGAAATGGATGAATTAAGGGGAATATTCTATACCTTTACTTTAGAATTATGTTCAATTTGATAGAAAATAGCTTTAGTAATAAAGCAATTTTTAATATGCAAATGTATTCCCCTACTTTTCACTGAGGTTAATTGGTTTACAGGAGTGTGCATGATTCAGAGGTAAAGATCACACTTCCTCAGATGTGTTATCACACCACTGTCACAATAATGGCACCCAATTTAAAACAATCCTTTGGTCTTTCAATGAATAATTTTTCCTATACACACTTTACTTTTTTTGTGTTGTTGTTATAATGTGCACAATATACATGGTATGTTCTATTTACATTTTTGTTATTGAGTGCCTAACAATCCTGGTGGGTAGCCTGACAAGCATAAATGAGCTGCCCTTCACTGCCTTCCTTCCACCTGGGACCCTGCTAAAGAAGAGATCATACCTCAGGGTCTCAGTCATGGGAATAATCTCAGTGCCAGATAATCTTTGGTCCAAACCCTTCTGCTAAATCTGGGGATCTACATTGAGTTCTGTTTCCTCCTAATTATTCTACTGATTTACCTGGTCCTTTTCTTTAGACTGCTTCATATACAATTCACATTGTTGAACAGAGGTGCTGTAGTTCTGCTTCATGTTCTGTGGATACATTCCCCTACCCCTTATCCAACCTTGCTTCCTGGTGTTACAAATGTGGGCTGGTTCACTGAGGTCCTGCTGGCCCAGGGGGAAGAGAGTAAACAAGTGATAGGGGCCACCAGGCTTGAAGTGAGAGTGGGCCAACTCATGGCATCCCAGGTCTCTGGTGGGATTTCTCCTGAGGCCTCCAAGCCACCTGTATCTCTGAAAGGGGAAAGTTGGGGCCTCAAACCATCACTTTTCTGAAGTAGAATCTTTTCTTGTTGTTCTGGGTCCCAAGGTTCTAGGAGAATGGAGTCAAAATCAATGGCAAAGTATTTTGCTTTCCAAGTAAAATTTCAAGAGGGAGAGATTGCTATTTTGTTTTTCTTCCTTTTCCACCCTCATTCACATCTCCCCAAAGGACTGCTAGTAGGTTAACAATTGATATTTCTCTCTTCCTGTAAAAGCCACTTTGATTGAAGCACTTGGCCTAGCTAGGAGGGCAGTCCCTGTACATGTAGCTAAGAAGCTCTAGTGTGTGTTCTGCAGAGGAACTATTGGGAGGAAGCATTTATGCTCTTTTGAGCTTAAAGTAAGCACGCACAGATGTTTCCCTCCAGGGTATCAAACACCCCCCTTACCAACATACACCTCAGTCTTTAGATAATGCTTCTTATTGACAGCATATTTTGACTTCAAACTAATAAATAAAATAAAGAACAGATGCACAGAACAGATACTTTGACACACAGTTACACATGCTAAATAAATGTTCCCAGCAGCATTTTCTCCTGTGGTTCACTCTGCAGAGAACATTTAGGCCTCAGGTCTGCTCCTGGGCTGGTAGGGGCCATAGGAGACTGTGCCTACCACTCATCCCAGTGTGCCTGTCTGAGGGCCCAATATTGGTACCAGTGTCAGGCAAAAGCATGAGCAACCGTTTCAAATCAGTGCTGGGAATGATAAGTGCCCCTTTTTGTTTCTTTTCATTTTATATGGAAGAAAAAGGATTGGGCTGATTCTAACCTATTTGTCATATTAGTCATTTTACTTTTTGATGTGGCTAGAAGAGATTAACAGAATTATATTAAAAAAAAAAGTCTGGAGAATAAAAGATGTTCCTTTTAGGTAAGCAGTTCAACTTAGTGATGACAAGCAAATAATCCTAAGTGTTTTCAAAACTATTACTTGATAATCTAAAAGCAAGCATCTGGGATAGTATGCAGTTGATGACAGCATACAGTCCCCATTCCACTAACAAATGTTTCAGTATTTACAAGGTTTCAATTGACAGAACAACAGTGTCCAGTGTGTAATTTCAAGTTTCCTAGCAGTTCTACTGAAAGAGGTAAAAAAATAGTTGAGATTAATTCTACTTAATTAAGCACTTCAATTTCAATTTTATTAAGCTTTAGTTAGTATACTTTACTTAGGCCAATCTTTACTCTAAATTACTGTTTGAGATGTAATTAGCTAAAAAATTCTTTTTTTTTTAATTTTATTTGATGTAGTACCATTGTTTATATGATCTTTTGTTTTCCTTGCTGCTGGGTACAAATTTACAAAGATATCGCTGAAGTTTATGTCATTGAGTGTTTGTCTATGTTTCTTTTATGTATTTTATGGTTTCAGGTCTTCAAGTCTTTTATTCATTTTGAAATTATTTTTGTGTGGTGTGAGATAGTGGTCCAATTTTTCTAGCACTATGTATTAAAGACACTTTCCTTGTTCAATTGTATATTCTTCACTTCTTTGTCATATATTAACTGCCAATATATCTGTGGCTTTATTTCTGAGTTCTCAATTACACCCGTTGGTATATATGTCTGCTTTCCCCAAACCCCCAGTACCACTCTCTTTTAGTTATTATGGCTTTATAGTATATTTGAAGTCTGACAATGTAATACAACCATGATGTTCCCTGATTTTTGTCAGGAGGGCATTGGCTATTCAGTCTTTTGTGCTTTTATATGAATTTTAGTAATATTTGTTCCATTTGTTTGAAGAATATCACTGACATTTTTATTTGGGTTTCATTTAATGTAAAGAGTTCTTTGGATAGGATGACCATTTTGACAATGTTGATTCTTTCAATCTTTACACAAGAAATAGCTTTCCATTTCTTTGTGTCTTCTGTTTCTTTTATGAATGTCTTATAATTCTCCCTGTTTCATCCCCATGTTTCAACCTTTGTTAGGTTTATACCCAGATATTTGTTTTTGTTGTAGGCTGGCTTTCTTAATTTCTTCTTCTAGCTCAGTGTTTGCATATAGGAGTTAAGTGATTTTTGTGTGTGTTGAATTTTATAGCCTGCCATTTTGTAGAACTGGTTTATTTTTTTATTTAGTTTTTTTATGGATTGTTTAGGGTTTACAATGTAAATTAGCATTTACCTGTAAATAATCATAACTTTACTTCTTTCCCAATTTATAGTTTTTCTTTAAAAATATTTATTTAGATACATTTTACATCATTGTTCTTCTTTTTTTTTTTTGTACAGTGTTTGCTTCCATTTTTCTGGTGTAGTTCCCATCGATTTACGTGTGCACCATTGCTATAGCCCTTTGACCTCTTACTCTCCTCTCCCCTGCAAAATGTCTCTGATTTATAATTGTTTATTTATTTATTTATTTTTATTGTCACTACTTTTACCCCCTTGATCCCTTGTTTGGTTTGCCTATACTACTCCTATAAATCATCTGATATTTTTCTGCTTCTTATTTCACGGAGCATAATCCCTTCTAACTCCACCAATGTTGCTGTGAATGGCATTATTTTATTTTTGATTGCTGAATAGAATTCCATTGTGTATATATGTATGACAAGAGACATTAACCAAAACAAAGAGACACTTTACTTATTGGGAGAAAATTTTTGCACTGCATACAACTGATAAGGAACTAATCACAAAAATATACAAAGAACTCACATGACTCAACAACAAAAAATAGCTTTCCCTTCAAATAAATTTCTCTAGCTAGGACTGAAATGTTGAATAGTAGTATTAAGAGTGGACATCCTGGTTCAGTACCAGATCTTACTGGAAAGATTTTCACTTTTTCAGCATTGAGAATTATACTAGTTATAACATGGGAAAGATATCAAAGACCCACAAAGAGTGCATACAGTTCAACAAAAAGAATCAAATAACCTAATTTTAAAATGGGCAGAATAGTTGAATGCTATCTAGGCACTGCTCCAAAGAAGCCAATTAGCACATGAGAAAATCTTCATCTTTTATCACCAGGAAAATGTAAATCAAACTCACAACGAGATACTACCTCACACCAGTGAGAATGGCCCATATTAGAAAGACCAGTAACAATAAATGTTGGTGAGAGTATGGTGAAAATGGAAATTCTTACATTGATGCTAGAAATGTAAACTGGTCCAGCCCCTATGAAAGAAATGTGGAGCTTCCTCAAAAGACTAAAAATGAATCTGCCATATGACCCAGCAATTCCACTCCTACGACCTACCCAAGGAACACAAAAACACTGATTTGAAAGGAAGCCTGCACTATGGAAACAACCTAATTGTCCAAAAAGAGATGCTTGGACCAAGATGTGGTATGTATATGCAATAGAATATTACTCAGTGACTGAAGAAGATAAACTTAGGTGCATTTGTGGCATCATGGATGGGGCTTGGGACTAAGCCAATTGAAACCAACCGGAAGAGGAAAAATACATACTGGACAGTGTCACCTGCATGTGGAATATAGAGAAACAAAACAAAGGTCAGTCAATGACAAACATTAAAACCAACCCTTGACAGTTTACCACAGATCTGAAACATCTAGGAGGGGACGGGGAGGAGGAGAAGGAGGGAGAGAACACAATGGATTATGGTGGAAGACTATGAGGACTTTGGTGGTAGGAGAGCAATGGTGACAACACCTGAGGGGAGAAATATGTTGTAAAAATATTAATAAAAATGCAAAACAATGGTACTTCATTAAATAGTATATATACATATATACACACACAGTATGTATATATGTATATACATATACATATATGTGTGTATACACGCACACACACACACATATTTTTTTTTTCAAGCCAAATTCATTGCATGTTTTATACTTACAGATCTTGATTTGCCCAGCCATTTGGGAAGAACTCAGTAGCCAGCTGTAGCTAGTGACTATCCTTAAACAGCACAGTTCTCCAGGGTCTTAAATGCTTAAAATTTTTTTTGGTATCTTTTACCTAGCTCTCACTATTTTTCCTATCCTATCACTCTCTGTTTCCTTGACCCTGGTTTCTATCCTTTTACGGTGCCACACCCACAAGTCTGATTGGACCATTTTTTCAATCCTGTGGCTCAGTGAAAAAATTTAGCACCAATCAGCTCAAGCACCAATCAGCTCACAGCTCATACATGACTGATCCATCCCACAAGTCAGGAAGTACACTGTTTCATAAATGGGCTCTGAGGAGCAACACCCACAACAGACTTGCCGAGGAGCAGCACTCCCGGCTCCCACTGCTGAGACAGTTGGGTTCCAGTACCAATCTGGCAGCATCAGTAGCAGAAAGTAGATATTAGAATCATGATGGGTAAAGGCAGGAGGGTGGACTCAGGAATCAGCAGTTGGCACAGTCATGTGTCCCCTTTGAGCAGCCCCTCCTTTGGAGAGGCGGTTCTGGCATGTTCTAAAGGCATGAAGACAGGCACCACACAATAAGGAGTGTACAGTGTAGGACTGTTCTTCTGCCTGTTCCACTAGAAGTAGCAGATGTCAGGAACCTTTGTCTCATTACTGTTTCTAGAGAATCTGTTGCTTTTCTCTGAACGAGGGAGCTCCAGTGCAATTGGCCTTCAGTCCAGGTAGCTAAGATAAAACTGATTTTCTATTCATTGAAAACAGGACCTATGCTCAGAGGTTGGAAGAGTAGGATCAAGCTACAATTGTGTGGGAACTTGAATTGTGTGGGAATTTGACCAATGCTAGTCTGAATCCTGTAATCTACATGTCACATTGTGGCACAAAACACTTGAGTTTGCAGGCTTGATGGCTGGCCCAGAACTGCTCAGCTCCTGCAGCTTGACCTGATTCTGTTCTGTCCATCCAGCCTTCACTGCCTTTGTTACCAAGACACTACTATGTGCCAGGATGAGGCCATGGAGTGCTTACTGGGATGGGCATTGCTCAAGAGGGGTGTGTGCTCTCTCTTCAACAATGAGGTATATATTCTTCAATGAATTCAGTGTGACAGCTTGGGAAGGTGATAACACAGAAGAACTTCCCAAATAGGGAAGTGAGTGCTCTGTGAGAACAGAACACCCATTCAAAAAAATATTAAAAGGCAGTACAGAGCAGGAAATCAGACAGATTTCTTTCTTGTAGAATTTGTAGGAAACTTATGTTACTAACAAAAGGATATAATTACTCCCCAAATATATTTATGAAGACCAATTTTCAAGAGCTGTAGCACAGTAAATCCCTGAGTAACGCAACTATAGTCCCAAATTGGAAGACAAGCAGCAGGGGAGAAGGACCAGGTACATTGACTCAGTGCAGTGTACACCTGGCAACAGGCCACACAGAGCAATCAGATGTGTTTAGGTTGGCCCTGTTTTAGTTGGTTGTCAACATGTACAATATGGCAGATCTTACATTAAAATGTAAGTTTCCGACTTCAAAAAAATCAGCCACCTTGTTCTATAATCCCTCAAAGCAACAGTTAAAAGGAAGGCAAGACTGTTCTCTTTAGAGGAACAATTTGTGCTTTCCACTCTCTGTGTAGCCTTTGACTTCACAGCTTCTGCTCTGCAGATACTGCTTCTAAATAATCCTGGAAGTGTTAAAAATCCCATTTGGGAATTAATTTTGAGATATCATGTTAAAGTCTCTTAGTACATCTGTGAGTGGAGATAATGCCTGTGAAACAAACTATGAACATTTTCTTATTATCATGGGTAGAAAGTCAGTCATAGCTATAGGGGAATGAGGGGCTCAGAAATCACCTTTATTCTGTAGAATGAGCCAATAGAAACCCAAAGAAGAAAGAAATAACCTGCCACAGAAACTCATAACACTCATTTCCTAAATGAACAGAAGTAACTTTGAAAATAGATTGTACTGAACAGCTATGGACACATGCTTTGCCATGTACAGCAAGCATTCACAGACTTGCCACATGTCTGCCAGCCACAGACTTGCCACATATCTGCCAGGTAAGAGGGAAGAACTGTGAATGTATAAGAGTAATACCAGGCTAACAAAGATACATTCTCGAAGGTCAAGAACAAATTGATAGTTGGATTTCACCATGGGTCTGCCAGGTTCTAGAATCCCTCTTCATACCAAAGTACATTCAAATTCATTGTCACCCCAAAGAAAGGCAGAGAAACATGTCCAATCCCTGTTTGGATAAATAATCAGGTTCCAATGACTCCATGAGTATTCTGACTGTGATCACAAACATTAACTCTCACATTTGTCTAGAAATCTACAAGATTTTACACAAGAGCTGAATACCAGCAAAGCAAATGAACATCACTAGGGGCACAGAGTTAAAAATGTTTAATTACATTCAGTTGAATTCCTTAGGTTTTAGGTCTTTTATGAGCTAGTGTCTGCTCTGTGATATTAGTTCTACTCATTTTTTCCTCCCCTCTTAGTATTTGGTGGTGTTAACTCACAATATTATTATGTATGCATAATATTATTATACATACTATAGTATGCTATTATTCTTGCTCTTGGATTGGTGTTACCTTGCTCTTGTAATTTTGTTACGGAGTTTGTGTTTCAGCTTTTCTCATGAAAAAACTCCTTTTAGTATCATTTGTGAAGAAGGGGGTGTCATGGTGAAAAACTCCAGTAATTTCTGTTGTCTGAGAAACCTTTATTTCTCCTGAATTCCTTTTTTTAAAAAAGATTTATTTATTCATACAGAACTGGGGTACAGGCCAGAGGTGCACAGGTGGTGAGAGGATTCACCAGAGACAGAGTGGGGAGCAGAACAGGCCGACTGATGAAGTACACTGCTGAGGGGAGCAGTGGGTGGGTCAGGAGAGGTCTGCCATGCCATGTTGGTCACCTCCCACCTCCAAGGCTGGGGATCGAACTCATGCTGAAGTGGCTTTCCCTTCTTAGTGCTGTGCTTTAACCTGCTGCACCACCAGGGAGGGCCCCACCCTGAATTCTTAATTGATAATGTAGGATAGAGAATTCTTGTCTTTTAGAATTATGATCATTTTTCTCCATCCTCTTTCTTGCTCGAAGACTCTCTGGATTGAAATCTGGGGAAATCCTAATTTAAAAGCCCTTATAAGTTACCATTTTTTTTCTCTTGCTTCCTTTAAAATTTTTTCTGTTATCTATAGTTCTTTATAGTTTGACAGTGGGTATAGATCTTTTTGTATCTAAGAACTTAGGTGTTCTCTATGTTTGCTGGGCTTCCATATATAGCTCATTCTGTAGGTTGGGAAGTTCTCATTTATTAATTTTTTTGAATAGGTTTTATAGTCTTAATTCTTTTTCTTCTCCTTCTGGGAGTCTGATCATTCATAGGTTTCCTCTTCCAATGGAATCTGATATTTCTTGTAGCATTTTGTCATTTTTCCTATGTGGTGACACCCTCTCTTCTTCTAAATGTTATTTGGGACTTTTAAAGCTAAAATAGTTTCTTCTGTCATTTTGATTCTATTTGAAGCTCTAGGTTTGTCTGCATTTCATTCAGTTCTTTTTCTTTTTTTTTTTTTGTGATTACTTCATATATTCAGCTTTTTTAGTTCCTCGGTCTACTTTCTGAGACCTTGTGTCTGTCTGCCTTTATTGGCTTCCAATATCTCATTTCACATTGTAAGTGTTGTTTTGAAGTCAATGTCAGAGAGTTTTTGTTTCCTTCTGTTGCAGGACTTTGGTCCTTCTCATTTTGCTTTTCCATCTGTGTGGAGATGTTCCTTGCTTCCTAGGCATGTGTATTGTCTTATTTATTACTATTTATGTGTGTGCATGTGCTTGGAGCTCTGGGGATTTATCTTTGTTTTCCCTCTTCTTAGTTTATCTCGGTGTGGTGAAGAAAGAAATTTATATACTTGATCTTGGTTTGAGCTGTGACATTAGTCACCTCTTGTTTTGTTCACAGTAATCCATAGTGTGTGCTTAGGTAATCTTCACTTCTCTCACTACCTCC
>NW_004567145.1:1656030-1682149 GCF_000260355.1 Condylura cristata
TTTTTTTTTTTTTTTTTTTTTTAGCTGCTTTCAAAGGAGAGGGTGATTCCAGCTTCTTTATTCATGTTGTGGGGGGTTCCCTTCATTTGTCTAATTATTTTTAGATGTAACATTCCATGTTACAATTCTCATGAAAAATCACAGAACAGACTTGGAGATTACCACAGGAGCTCTTTTCCTTAGCTAAATGGACTACCAAAAAAAAAATTCTATCACTTTTCTCTGCTTATATAGAGTCAAACAGCAAAGATGGGCCTCAGCAAAATGCATCTTGTGTGGAGTGCAGTAGGAATGCACTCATTGCCTCCTTTTCCTTTTCTTTCTATTGAAATACAAACTTAGTCTCTGAATTGTCCTTAACTTTAAAATCATTAGAAAGTGTACATACCAACATGGGTAAATGCTTGTGATAAGCCATTTGATTTACTGTGAAAGTAAAAAAAAAATCAAAATTGTGATACCACAATTACAGTGATGAGATAAAGATTTTGTATACAAATGGACAAAGTTAGAACACATAAAAAATAAAAAAGGCATTCACTCATCTTGGTAGGGGCCTCATATATTGTTATTCTTTGTTTTTTACTTTATTTTTCTACCATTGTTTGTGTGATTGGTTTTTAAATTTATCTAAAAGGTGAAAAAAAGTTGATGGGGTGCAGAGAAGGAGCCTGCTTTCTTAGATAAGATGAAGGACTGATGCCATCATGGTGCTGGTGCAGTGACAGACAAGCCAGGCCAAGGAAAAGGGAGGGAAACTGACCAATGCACGTACAGAGACTCTGTATAGGAACAACATCATTCCCATAAGTAAAGCCCGAGTGGATGAAAACCATTTTGGGAAAAAAAGCACATTAAGCTTTTACAATAAAGTCAGACAAGCTTTAATGCTTTAGGTAGAGAAAGGTATCTCCAATATGCAAGCATCATATATATTTGGAAAGAAATTAGAAATTCAACACACTAAAATTAAAAGCAATTTTCATATAAGATAATAAAGTTAAATTCAAGCTATAGGTTTAGAGGCTTTCCATGTGCAAATAACAGGCAATGGAGGAATTATTTGGAAAAGATAAAACCTATTTTCTTTTAAATGGATAAGGGCTATGAAAAAGCATTTTTGGCTAATACACATTATGGCAATATGTTCATCCTTACTAACCAGAGAACTATAAATTAAAGCTGCATGAAATACCATGTGACACCAATATGATTGCAAACTCAGATGTCTGCTAGTTCCAAATGACAATGTACATGTAGAGTGGCAGGTCATAGATACTGAGGGAGGATGTTTAAACTTTGGAGGCCGATCTGTCAGTATTCCATGGAGTTTAAGATGAGTTTTTAATGTAGGTCTAACAATTGCTCATCTAGGGAACCCTATGTATAAAAAGAGACATATGGAGAATGTGTTCATTGTTACCAGTGGTGAAAAACCAGGATAGTCTAAAAGTTCATTAATTAGACAAAGGACAACTAAATAAACTATCTAAATAAATAAATAACAAATTGTATCATCATGGATCAATCTTGAAAAAATGAAAAGGTATACTAAGAGTGTGGGACCACTTACATAAAGCTTAAAAACCAACAAGATAATAGGTAATGTATTATTTACAAATACTTGCATATCTGGAAAGTGTCAAGACAGGCTTGTGTATAATACTCCCCCCAATGTGGGGAATATGATTTTTGTGGACATCTGGCTCACAGCAGATTCTTAACAACTGCTTGAATGACCATGAGGAAAGACCACTTTCCTTCCCAGCTGTCCCAACTCACCTCGAATTCCAGTTCCTAGAGTCATTCCTCTCCCATGTAAGGCTCTTCTGGGGACCAAGTTCTGGAGTTGTAGACAAGTCCTGGTCACTGTAGTCTTCCTGGTCTGTGGCCCACTTATCTTTGGATTTCACGATGTCATGCTGAGAATCTAGTGAGATGATGTCTGAAGGTGAACTCATCACCCCTGAGTCCTCTGTTGTGTCTTCCGATGCGAAACAGCTGCCAACAGACACAGTTTCCTCGGCCTCTGACAACACGGGAGGAACCCCATCTGTGCTGCAGACACCTCCAGCGTCCAGGGGCAGTGTCACTGGACAAAACATGGCAAGAATCAGATCAGTGGACACTTGAGCTCCCACACTGTCCATCAAGCCCAGCACCAACATGCCTGCCAAACCTGAAATTGGGAAATTAGGGCGCTAAGCTTAAAGGAGGGCATATATAAACACAGCCACTTCCTTGGAGACACTGAAAGCAGAGGGCAACATGTACGCATGCATGGCTAAGTACAAAATTCTCCTTCAAAAATCAACATTTTGGGGAAAAGCCCTTTGAATTTTTATCCTGTCGGTGACTGTAAAAAACATTTAAACATTTAGACAACCACATGGCTGTTTTGAGCCAGAACCTTGTTTTAATTAAAATCACTGCAAAATGAGTTCTATTTAAAAATGAGTTTAAAAAATATAAAGAAACTTAGAAACAATGCTGTGTGGGAATTTTTTACATTTGACAAATGGCTTAAAATATAAATGTCATTGGGTCAGTATCTGGTGCTCTCTTCATTTTCAGACGTGAGAAGAGTTCTAGTTTATATAAGAGATAATGATAGAAGAGCATCTTTAAGTAAAATTAAAAAGAATTCTAACAAAGCACCCTTGATCGAGGTTCTCTGGCCCTGAGCACTAAATGTGATTTACTGGAGAGAAGGAATAAACACATAGAGATGTCAGTCACTATCAAAGGCAAGATCCCCACAAAACATGAATATGAACAGTGGGAACACTGTTAGACACATCTGTGGTGCTCTTTGGAGATTATTGAGTTTTTTTTTCCTAGTGAGATTATAGGTTCTCTAAGCTCACTGACAGCTCTATGCATAGAGAAGAAAAGTTCTGGGTTTAGGAGACAGGATTCAAAACTCTGACCAGCTGGAAACACCAGAGCTCTTTTTATAATGTAATGCAGAAATAGACTTCTATTTCATAACCCCTTAAGAGTTATCTAAGTACTATTCATGTAGTTCAGGAATTAGAATGGTGCTATGTGTCATTTCCTTGTATTTGGTTTGAAAATTATTGCTCTAGTCAGCGGTCAGAGGATGCCTAATGTGAATAAAGACCACAGACACGCAGAGTGCACACACCCCATCATCATGCTCCGATGGTGGTGACATCATAACTGTACTTAACAACACTGTGATTTTAACTGAACAGTAGACTAGCAGTGCAGAATTAGCAAAACCTAAAGAGCACTAATGAGAAAGTCCTTCAGCTGTTGCTTTATTTGGGGTGATGAATAATAAAATAAACAAATGAGCACAATTAAAAGTTAAACATTTTACAAAGAAAGTTGAAAAGTATAGAACAGAATGCAAAGAAGGGATGGATGGCGAGGGATGTGCAAATGCATAAAGCAGTATGTCTGCGCACAGTGAATGCATTTTAACAGTCAACTCTTTCCTCTAGTTCTCTTCTTGTCTTTGTTGCAAGACTTTTAAATGGAGGACAAATGTAAAGAAAAAACTCTACTTCTAGGTTAATACCACCAAAATCTTTTGTTACCCAAGTCCAACCCAATGTTGACACCGCTCAGAGCTTTCCCAGTGCACAGCTGTCAAGGGCAGCCCAGATGATTCAGACAGACACTTTTCTTGTCTCCCTTCACCACTGTCACTAAAATAGGTCAACTAAATTAAAACATTTTTGTTCTAATGTAAAGCAGCACAACTTAGTAAAGACCATATTTCAGGTCACAGAGACCTGTACTCAAACATGTGTAACTGTTGATGGACTGCTCAGGCATCTGAATGATTTGCCATCTCAGGTACATCTGGCGGACCCCAACAACTGAATTTCTCTAATAATCCTAGGTGATGCCGTCATTGTAGGTCAGGTCCACACTTGGGAAAATGCTTCCTCAAACATCTCCTGAGCTACCAGGGCAGTTCCCTCTCCCAGCTCTTACACAGCTGGGAATAAGCCACAGATAAGCCTGGTATATTGCTAAGGGTTTTCTGTCCTACTCACACTGGAGTTAATGGACTGGTAAGTTTTTAAAATTCACATCCAGTCCTTTCTCTCACAAGGCAGGAGTATTTTTCTCTTTCCTTAACTGGCAGGTGCTGCTTCCCATCTCAATGCTTGTCAACTATCTCCCACTTTGAAGGAAAGTCACCAAAGAATGTCTTTAATACAGTTACAAGTGATATTTTGCTGGGAATTGCAGAGGGGATATGGCTTCTATAAAAACCATACTAGAATGATTTCAAAAGGAAAGTGACATATAAAAAGAAAACACATCCCCAAGTGGTTGCAAATTATTTCTTAATAAAGAGAAAGGATGTATTGGTGGAGGGGGTGAAAATAAACCAGGAAGGAAAAGTGAAAGGTGTCAACTCTGGGCAGAAGGTACTGCATCACAGAGTCCAGGGAGCATGAGTTCTGGAACCACTGCAGGATATGCATGGGAAGGAGTCATGTGTCAAAAATATTTCTCACAGTGGAAGTACCTTAAACAGTCATCTGGGGAAAGCAGCCCTTCTCAACAGTAGAGGGAATGTATGATTTTCAAAGGACTCTCACCTCACATTTGGCATAATTTCACTTGCCTATTTTACCCCATTGACTTTCCTGGTCTATGTGATTTCTATGGTTACTATTAATTGTATAAAATGCCTGATGTTTGGGAAAGACTGAATAGTACAGACTGTTCAGATGGATTATTCAAACAATCCTTTGTCCTGAAATAATGGAGAAAACACTTTTTTTATACTGGAGATACTCCACTAGGTGCTTGTTGCAAGGCAAATTCACTATAATTTTAGAAACTACAAAGCACTAATATGGCATCAAAAATGAGTAGAGAAATGCTGAATAGTCACTAAGGTTATATAACCCACTGTACATTGTCTAAAAGCCACACAATCAGTAACATATGGTGTGCATGAGAATAAGTGAAGGTGACACCACAATTCTGTCTTCCTCACCAGGGTCAGCTTACCTTGGAAATTCGCATCCACTCTTAACAAAAGTAAGGTCTGTATGAGGCCTGTCATTTTAGAAAAGGTTTTCAGTCTTGTTCAAAGTAAACAGATTAAGCCAACAATAAATTAAAAGTTCCATGCTAAAACCACCTGTCTAAATTGCAATTACAGTGGCCCAAAATAACTTAGTTTTGCTGACCAGAAAATGCTTATCTCAGCAAAACCTACCAGTTCCCAAAATAACTTCATGGGTGCTCCCTGCTCCCCACACCCCACAGCTCCTCTCTGTTACTAACATTTGCCCCAAGGGCTCCAAGATGGAAGTAATGAACACTTTGTACCTTCATTCCCACCCTCTGCCCTCATCCCTTAGCAATGTCTCCACCACAATTGCATTTTACAGCATTCTCCCATATGATTCTTTTGAATTTCAAAATAAATTTCTCTTTATCTAGTATAGAAAGTGAAGAACACAAAACAATTGGAAAGAAAATAACCATTCATCCCCAAAATAATCATGGTTTGTATTTCATTATATTTCCTTCAGTCTATTTGTTTAGAAAGCTTTAGGATACATGTATAACAAAACTTCTCAAGTATGTGAAGAAAATTAGATATATAAGTCACTTTATACTCAATTGATTACACACACTATTTTTCTCCTATCAGTTTAAATAATTATGCCGCTAATTTAACAGCAGTCTTGACCAAATTAGTCCTGGAAGATTTTTTTTTTAAAGATTTATTTATTTATTCATACAGAACTGGGGTACAGGCCAGAAATGCAGAGGGTGAGACGATTTATCAGGGACAGTGAGGAGCAGAACAGGCAGATCGACGAAGTATACTGCTGGAGGGAGAAGCGGGTGGGTCAGGAGAGGTCTCTGCCACGCCATGTGGATCTCCTCTGGGGCAGGTGGGGATCGAACTCATGTGGAAGTGGTTTAAGCTTCTTAGTGCAGTGCTTTAACCCACTGCACCACCAGGTAGGGCCAGTCCTGGAAGATTTTGACTGTCTCATCCATAAATGAGAACAAGAACCATCATCTTTTATTGAAGCAGTTGCCATGAAGACTACATGCCCATGAAGACTACACGCCAAAAGGTGGTAAACAATTAGGACAGCCCTTGTAATATAATAGCAATTTGGTAAGTGTTGTTACTTACTAAGATAAGCTTGTTGCTATTTTGACTAGCCTTGTAAAGCAGATGTAATCATCAGCAAGTAATCATTCAGGTCTCTCCTGAAACTGGAAAAGATAACCACCTCAAATACATGGGATTTTCAGAAACTGGAGACTTGAAGCACTTCCCTAGGCTCAGCACATCTCTGAGACCCTAACTTATGCCCCTGGTGGAGAGAAGAGGGCTCTGAAAATGGTGACCTCCCAAGGGGTGGCCTGGGAAGCTTGAGAGATACAACTTTGTTGCATCTGAAAAAACAGACATGGTGATTGGGGGGAGACAGAGAGGGATGAATGAGTGGTAAACAGTATCCAATATTATTGTCATTTATCTGTCATCCTGATGAGATCTAGAGTCTTCCTTTTCCCTTGCATCATCTTGGCCTATTTTTCTCATATCCCCACTTCAACTGTTGATGCCTTTTCTTTCCTTCAGTTTTCCTGGATCTTCACTCTCTCCTCATTTTGTTATCCTTCAAGAAAGGGCCCTCGGCTCTCAATTCCCATGTCAGGATACAATGGAGATGCTAATCCCAAGTCGTATTTAATAAATCCTCCACTGCCACACGTTCCAAAAGGTGCCAGCCTCAGACACTGCAGATGCTTCTTCCACTGCTTGTCTTTGGTGCACACATATTTATTTATCCTTGTGGTCAAAAGTCAGCCCACCTGCAGGCAAGCTCCATCTCACCTTCCACCCCACAGAGGCCGGGGAACAACAGTAAGTTTCACTGTCAAACTTAATTATGTCTTCCACATGATGGCTAGAGCATATGTTCCTGTCTATAGACTAGTTCATAGATAAGGTTCCCATCCCATTTGTTTTTCATCCCAATTTTCTTATTTTCTGAAATTTTACTGAACTATATCTAACAATAGGAAAAATTATAAATGTAAATATATTTGTCATATTTTATCTACATAGTTGCATGATCCTCTAAATGAATGGATTCTTAAATGAAGTTTAAGAAGGTTTCTGAAATGAGATGCTTTGTCTCTACCAAACATTAGGGAAACTTTAAGCACACATGTGCACATACAATTAGTTGCATGAGTGTAGGTTGAAATTATTCATTTGCAGTACATTTTATACTCTTGTTTCCTACTCTCGTATTCAGTAGATACCGAGTTCTTAGCTCCAAAAACAGCTCACACCACCACAAATCCGCACTAAAGTTTAGCTACTCTGAGTTGCCTCCATGGAAGGACAATCATATGGGAATTCCCTTGGCTCTGACTTCAGAAACTGAAGCACACAGCACTCACAGACAGGTAGGAGATTCCAGATCACCGTGTTCAAATATTTATGTGAATCTGAGGCCAAGGAAATGAAATAGCTTGACAAAGGTTCCCTGCTGTGGTCATGCTAGGAGCAGTGTGTGTACAGCCTTCATCATCTCCTGCCAAGTTTGATCATCTTCTCATCAGCCTAAAAGTGTCTAATTTTTAAGTAGGGTATCTTGGTTTTTACAAACATTTTCATCATTTAGTTCT
This sequence comes from Condylura cristata, assembly GCF_000260355.1. Classification (NCBI taxonomy): domain Eukaryota; kingdom Metazoa; phylum Chordata; class Mammalia; order Eulipotyphla; family Talpidae; genus Condylura; species Condylura cristata. The sequence continues at coordinate 1,663,696 of NW_004567145.1, forward strand.
GGGTAGGTGAGTCCCATAGTATGATAGAACTATAGAAGATTCTAGTCCAAGTAAGCATTCACTATAAACAACAAGATAATTCTTCTCATAGGGCTTAGTTGAAGGACTCCTCCACTAAAAGAGATGTTTCTTTAGAAAAGGTGTATTTTTCTTTCAGCCTATCATGCACGACAGTGCCAAGAGTGAGGAGGGATGCCCTGTGATTGCTGGCAAGCACAGTCTGGCCCTTGCGCTGCTCTGTGCCTCAGGCCAGATATCCTTTAATGAAATTTACCAGAGCATATATTTGAGAAAAATGATTTCCTTCTCCCATATGTAAGTTCTGCAACTTGAGGACATATTGTGTATGTGGACCAGTCAACCTGATGCAGTGTGATTTCGCCTGACGAGCAGAGATGTAGACTCAGCTGGGCCCTAACTGAGAACTGCTGGTGAGGTCAACACCCATCATTCACTTATGGGCTCCTTCCCATATATTGCTGCCAAATTTCCTAGGATGGTGAAGCTTTATGAAAAGCATGCATGTCTTCAGGTAGAATACCACCTAATATACCTCAAAATTCTGTCTCTAACATGCCTCTAATTCAGAATGTTAGATAATGGAGAGCAGAGGATTTGAGGGTTCTGAATTCTCATGAGGGTGAGGCAGGCTAGATGTGTGTCCCTCTGGCTTCCCAGGGTGCAGGAGGACACAAAGGCAGTATCTCCTCACCTGGTCTTCTAGCAAATTTGAGTCTCTGGCCTCACAATATGACATCCTCAGGCCCCTTTCATTCCTCATTCACTGGCTGATTTCCTAAGAACAGATGTCTAATAGATAATCTTCTATGTATGTTCTGAGTTGACACTCTCCAGGGGCTGGTGTAGCAGAGAACCTTGTGTTTACATTGTAAGGCATTAACAGATTTCTTGTGACACACACTGCTGGCTTTTCACCCCCATATACCTGTGACTGTCCAGTGTCCCGCCAGTGCCCTGTGCTTATTAGTGTTTTCACCGTGAACTGCTGTATTACTATGACAAGAAAGGCCCACTTATATGCTTAAAGGTAGATATTTTATCAAGTCTCAAGAGTAAAGAGGACTAAATAGTTCTAATTTTAAAATAAAAACCTCATTATCTTTCTCATGCTTTGAATTGTCCTGAAAAGTTAAAAACATACATTTACCTGTGGTCTGATTCTTCTTTTAGTCTATAAAATTAGCTTTCCTTGTGTACAAACCTGACCAAGTGATATCAGTAGAACGTAATCCCATGTATGAGTAGCTATAGGAACGATATCATTGGTTTGTTTTTCTTTATGTTCACTAGCTAACATGTCCACGAGAGGCAGTAGATGTTAGGGCACTTGCTGGACATAGCTGCCTCTGATATCCTTTTAATCCCCAGCTCTAATGGAAATCCTGGGTCACTGTGTTACTGCAAGCCACTGACTTAGCTCAAAGCATTGAAGTCCAGGTCACTTGATTCCTTGCTGAGACCTGGAGATTTCCAAGTAGCATCAGTGGTTTCTCTGAAGTGGTTGATGAGCAGCTATTCCAGGAGACTTGACTAAATTAGACCAGTTTAAGAGCAACTGTGCCAGCTTCAGTGACCCCAGATGGCATTGGCACCTATTTACTTTGGGTTTCATCATCACATGGAAACTTGAAGGAGAATGTGATCTCTCTTGTTAGTCATGGACAAAACTTACCATATCCTCTGAAGGAGCTCTTAGAGTAACTGGCACCAGGCATCCTGACCTGAGGAGGTGACTGCTTGGGAAAACCCAAAAATTGGAGGAGACCTTTGGATAACACACAGAAGTGGTGTTCCTACTGACCCAGAATCTGTTCAGGCTGCAAATGACCCAGCATCCACTTAGACAGTAAAAGAGGACACCCACTTTCAGAAAGTCCTATAAGGCATATCACAAGTGCAAGGGTTTCACATTTAGGGGTTGTAGAAGGGGACATTTTAAGCAATGTCTTCAAAGGAAATATATATAATCACTTAATATCCTATGTAAAATCACTTAATATCTTATGTTTTGAAAAATATATATCCTATGAAACAACCTTGCATCATTTGTGTGCGTATGAAAGAGAAAATGAAACACTTTATCTAAAGTGTATTTGCAAAAGAATTTTTCATTTTTTGCTTTTTATAGAATGAGGGCTTGAGTTCCTCACCTCTCCAGTTTGACAAGGGTGAGGCCCAAACTGCACATCATCAGGGACCAGGCATCATCTGTGAGAGACAAACACCGACTTGACAGGGGAGCACCCATCAGAAAACAGTCTTGCTGCATGCCAGAGTTTTTTGTTTTTTTCATGAGAATAACTGGTGTTACTACATATAATTTGCTTGAGAAAATGTAAATTGATATTTTTGATGCCTAATCACCTGCTTTTTAAATATTAGCCACTTTTATAACAGTTATATTAAAATTTATTAGAAGTCAGTCACTACTCTTATAGGAATCCAAAAGTATGATTCTCACAATCACCTTACATCATAATAAAGAAACTTGGGCACAGATATGTGGAGGAAATTGTTGTGCCCATGTGCTATAGTTTGTATTTCTAATCCTCATGCTAGATTCAGATGGTGTGTCAGGTTTCCTCAGTATCTGGTAACCTGAGAGGTTCCTTACTATCCAATCAAATATGCACGCTTGTCCTCCTGGTTACTGATTGGTCTGTGCCTTCTGACTACAGCCAGTGGGTGTATGACACTCTGGGCTGCAGTGATTGGTTAAAAACGCCTGTGAAAGAGTCTGGATTACAAACTTGCACTATCTCCACACATGTGGATTAAGTCAGGTTGAGATGTTTGTTTGCAGGTAAAGTGCACTAATTCATGAAAAATCCTACTTGTAGATATATATCACAAAGAACTGAATGCAGATCTGAGAGAGAAATTTGCATGCTTGTGTTCACTGCAGCATTATTCACAGTAGCTAAGAGATGAAGTAACCCAAATGCTATCAGCAGGTGAATGGATAAACAAACATGATTCAAAAACACAATGGAATATTATTCAGACATAAAAAGAAAGGAAATTCTGACATACACTACAACATGGAGGACATTCCAGGCATCTAAAGGTTAAATAAACCAATCACAGGCAAACAATATGATTCTATTTAAACAAGGTTCCCAGAGTAGTCAAATTTAGAGACAGAGTGGCATTTGTTAGGATTTGGGGGAGGATGTTGAGAGGTTTTGTTTTCAACTTATTTATCAAATTTTCAATTATTAATGAACATTTACCATGACACTTTAGTATTCTGAACTTGGATTTCCATGATGACTTAACTGTAAATAATACCATATCCTTTTAGATCTTTATAGAATTCACATTCTAATGCAATAAAAATGTACAGTAAAACAAAGCTTACACATTAAAAAGAAAAAAAGATAATTGTTTACTCATTGTATAATAAAATGTTTAGTTAGTTGGTATTTAATGGGCATACAGTTTTGAATTTCCATGATGACGTTTCATGATAAGGCCTATGTGCTTAAAATTAACTGAATGGACACTTCAAAATCACTGAAATGGTAAAGTTTATTTTTTAAAAAAGATATAGTATATTGATATACAAGTGTATATAAATACACACACACAGTGTGTGTGTTATTCTATATTCATACCAGCAGTAGAAGATAGTCTTCCAGCCTGAGCCAAGTACCTACACTTCTGCAGCCTCACTGACTTTTCTCTGTAAACAGAAGGCTTGCGTGTGGGTACAGTCATGAAGCTGCTGTTTGTATCATTGCCTGCATATAATATTGGCATTTACTAAAACGCTGATGCTTTTGTGTCTTTGTTTCCATTTTCCTCAAGACTGTCCATCAATGAGGTAATGTGGGTTTTCCTTTGGTGGCTGATATAAGCAGACAAAGCTTCTCATTATCCCAGCTTTCTGCTGCAGCTAGTAAGCTGGGAGGGGTAGAGTGAGGGCCACTGTCCTCTGCATGAAGCCTGATGGGCTTTGTTCTTGTACAACCCCACAACTCCTCCAGGTGGACAGCTTAATGAGGACCAGTTTCCCAGCTTGTCAGCATATCTAAGTGGGGCTCAGCAGAGAATGTAGTTGAACCCCTTCCAGTTTTCTTTAGCAAGCATGGCTAAGTCAGATAGTTGTACCTTTCTAAGACAGAATATTACACAGCTGACAGCAATCTTCTTTTTACTCTTGAAAACGTGCACAGATAAGAAAAAATTTGCGGACTTGTGTGTTAACAGCATGTATTTCCAGTTCACAAAAACACATTCATAATGCCATTCAGATTAATGACACTGACACAGCACAGGAATGCCTCTTGTTGGTTTACAGTCTAATACTTCCTTGTGAGGTTACAAAGAGCTTCACTTAGGATTTTGGTTATTATTAACTGCATTTTGAAAATTAGAGGGCATTAAGTGAAATAAGTTAGAGAAAGACAAGCACAAATACTTTTACTCATGTGTGATAAACAATGCCAACTTTTAGATTATAAGAACAAAATAATGGTTACCAGAGGGAAAGGGAGCAGGGATCTGTAAAAGGGTCAATTGTATGATGAAAGATAAAAAAAAAAAACAATTTTAGTAGTACGCATAACATTGTGTCTAGAGACACAATAATTTATAAAACTGCTGATTTGTAAAACTGCACACCTGAAAACTTTGTTATAAACCAATGTACCTCAATAAAAAAGTCAGTGATTAGAAATGTATATCTATAAAATCCTATGAAGCATTTATGGGTAGAAAAAACGCTATTACTAGCTATACCCCATTAGGGTTATAGTCCTGTCAAAATCTATATAATTACTAATGTAATGTTTTATTTGTGCACACAAGACAGATTAAAAATGATTACAAAGAGTCACGAGAAAACTTCAGAGACTATTGGATATGTTTTCTATCCTGATTCTGATGGTTTCAAGATATATACAAGTGTCAAAAAACTTATTGAATGCTATACATGTACACAGATTTTTTTGGTGGGCCAATTACATGTTCATAAAATTAAAAAAAAATAGAAACTGCTAATTCTGATTGTTTCCCATACTTTACCTTGCAATATTAAATGGGGATCTAATTTCACTCCATTTAATTTAGGTTTAACATATAGCATGTCTATCACTGTCTTCTATTGTCTCCAACACAGGCCACCTGTCCATGGACTGACTCTGCATACTTTGATCCTTCGACTCTCAGTCATGTGACAGCTCTATGTAACAAGGATAAAAGGGCCCAAAAGGCCAAGCCTGCCTTCCAAGAGTGTGTTCCCCACCTGACCCTATAATAGTATCACTGTAGGTACACAGTGGGCCTTCCTAAATGGAGAGTAGGTGGGAGAAAGAAATAGTTGAGAGGGGCTTCAAATCAAGTATTAGGAATTAGGCAGAAGGTGTATCAATGAGATAAACAAGCAAGAGATACAAATATTCTTTACTTCCACTACAACTGCAATTTTCTCTTAGGTGTGTGCTTCACTTTTCCACTCTCTCCACTTATATCCAAGACTCTGACAAAGATATAATATCCTACTGGGGAAAAAGTAGCTTAAGACTAATGTAAAATCGAGGGATTTCCAGAGTCTTGGGCCATGGGATACTGAGGTAGACGGTGCCTGGTGACCCCAGCTGAGCAGCTATGCTGGTTCCCCCAGGAGTAGGTTTCTTGAAGAACAAAGACCAAAGTAGACTCTTACACATTTCACAGGAGACAGATCTGACTTAATATTGGCAAATTTACCTGACAAAAAGAGGACATGTTTATGGGCCAGACGTAGCAATCTACCATCCATAGTCACTCTTTGGCATAAATTTGTGTTATTCATGAAGTCTCTGTATTCTCCATCACCACTTATTCCAACTACATGAGGATTATTTCTGCTTTTAATCCTAGTCCCCCTAGTCCCTTCCAGGCTAAAGAAGAGAGTATGATAGATACTGGGCTACTGGCTTGGTTATGCGCCCACCACCCCACTTATTTTCCTCTTTGAAACCTTGTAGCAGATTTGTTACCCAGGAAATAATGTAGCCAATCTAAATCTCAATTGCTCTCAAGGCTCTTGGTAATTTTCTTTCTTATTTTTTTTTTTTTTTTTACTCAAGGAAATGACAGATTAACTTTCTGACTTTTACACAGCTTTGTTCATTGTAATAAAATTTATTTTTTTCTTAAGGAAAAGGCAAAAATCCTATACAGCATTTATGGGTAGAATAAACACAGACAGTAATGATAAACTTAATTTCAGTTTCCAGTGAAAAGACTTGTTCAGTAGAAGGGTTACCAACTTTGTGTTGCGTACATGAACTCAACTACAGGCAAATCTTTTCATTTCATACTTGCACATTTATCTCCACCAAAGTGTCTAAAGGTTATTTCTTATTAATTTACCATGGAGACTAAAAAGAAGCAAACCTGTTTTGAGATTTTCTTCTACTCCATATTCCTTGGGTATGAATGATACAAGAGTGGAAACACACACACACATCTTTCAGAGAGGACAAAATAAGTAAATGCTCTATGAGTGGACTAATTTTGAACAATCTGGAATTGATTGTGCTGACTTAAGAATACTTTCAATACTTGTTGGGAGGGTCTTCACCTCCTTCTGTACTATTTGAAAGATTGCGATACTATCCCTATGGTAGAAAGTTTGTTTGAGATGGAAAACATTGGTTTGCATATTGCAATATTTTCAATCAGATTACATGAGTCATTAAAACCGTAAAGTAACAAGATTCATATTATGGAGCCCAAATTAACATGACAACTGTTGGTAAGGATTAAAAACATATGCAATATGTAACTGTTGACAACAGGTGCTAAAATAATATAAGATTTTTCCAAATATAATTTTTAAGATTTTTCCAAATATAAGATTTTTCCAATAATATAAGTGAGTATTAAGATTTTTCCAAATTGTTTCACTTAAATTTGAGCATTTTTAAAAATAACTAGTTAATTTTACACTCCTCATATGACAGGGTCAAAAGTCCAGGTGAAGTGAGATGGCAAATACTATTCATATAAATAGAATCATTGTTTTGAAGTTACATGTCTACTGTGAAAACGTAGCAATGTGAACCAGTGGTACTTGAAAAATAATACACCATTAATTTTTATTTTACTTTAGCATGTGCTCCAGAACTGGTATCTCCAAATGACTCCTCTGAGAACTTGCCTGGTCATAGGTCCATCATTGTTTCTGCTTGTTTTGTATATCCTAGTTAGAAAATGTGAAGATATTTCAATTTTCCCTTTCTTTAGTATAACTTTTATAGTAACATAATAGAGAAAGCAAGCTGTTCTTCTATTAGTTTATAAGGAGAATGAAGAATCTACAAGAAGGGATGGATTTTGAGATAAGCCAGAAATAAAAAAAAACTTCTATAAATACAAGGGTTTTGAAGAAAGAATGTCTCATCAAAATAATTTTAGTTCTATCCTGGTTTGTTCATGTTATTGCAGGGTGCTCAACAGGGAAAGGGAGGTTCCGGGTTCTCCACCCCACCCAAGGAAGGGGAGAGCGAAGCAGGGAAGAGAAGCTGGAGAGGAGACTGGAGGAAGGAAGGAAGGATGGATGGAAGGAAGAGGAATGGAGAACCAGAAGGAGATCTGGAAGAGGCATGTGGAGCAGAGAGACATGTGAGGAAGTAGTGATTGCTTTTCAGTCTTGTACTTGTACAAGAGTTTTGGGGGGGGTGTGGCATGGAAAAAGACACTTGAAGCAAGCAGACACGGGTGAGAGACTTGTGAGAGGTTAACAATGGCAGTGCTTATCTTGATTTTGATTTTGCTCCTTCTGTCCCAGATGTGCTGGGCCCCTTTTGCTTCTTTTATATGAGTCCCCAGCAGAAAGTGCTTTAATCTTGTGTAGGCATTTTAGTCTCAGTGGGCCTAATTTGGGCCACTCCTGTGTGGCTGGGCATTTACCTGTGAGGGGGTAACTCTGCATGTTTGCTTTAGAAATGAGTTTATTTATTCTTTCCCTTCTCTTCTACTAATTTCACACTAATTGAATTAAAGTTCCTTTCTTTTAAAGGTCTTAGGCACTAGAGTATGTTTTTTCTTGATGTGGTGGATGGTAGAACCTACTTAGAGCAGGCAGGCTTGGGGTTCTGGGGGTATCACTTATCCTGCTCTATAACAGTGCTATAACATAAGAGAATCTGTAAAATGTGTTCATAAATAGCCCTGAGGTTTACTTAGCCATATATGAGGCCATCTTGGTGACAGAGAACACTGAGGCACTGAAGAATGGGCCATCTGTCTCCAACTAACATTACTCTGGTAAATCAGGAGTTCCATGGCTGAATTCTATCAGTCATGTTAGCTGGTCTAGTCTACTGAACTTGCTTCCCACTATATGTATCTTCTCTCTTTTTTAAGACTTTTCTTATCTTTGCAATAGTTTCTGTCTCCCTAATCTATAATTTTATAGTCAATACTACATTCCCTCGTTTATCACTTAACTTTTTGCCTCAGATTCTCTATTGCTACTTTCTTCAACATAATTCCTATTTCTAACACAAATGCTTATTGCTGTAACTACTACAACCTTAAAAGCCTGGGTCATGAATCATGATGCTTTTCCCAACACTTAGGCAAACATTACCTTTTGTTGTTTAGACTTTCCCCACTTAATGATATGAGGTCAAAATATTGCTACTTATCAACAAAAGTTCTTTATTTCAGTGCAAAAAAGGGTACTTTGAACTCATTATATTTTGTTCTGAATATTTAAACTTTCTGTTATCTGTTTTACCAAGGCATGGTATAATTAGTTGCATAGGTCTAGCTATATGTTTCCAAAAGATCTAGCTTATATTTCTCTATTAAATAATAGCAATAACAATATGAACTTCCTATTTATGAGTCATCACTCACAATTTCACTGCAATCAACTAGACAACAGTCATACCGATAAAAAGCACTTACTCTTTTTTCTTACTTTGAGCAATATGTTTAAAAACTAATCAAAGCAAACAAATCCTTTCTTCTAAACCCTGGATCCTGACATGATTATTGTCACCTGCTCTGTTTTAGGACCACTGGTGTGAGCAGCTCTCAGCTGGTAGATGGGTGTTCTCAAGTGGCAGAGAAACTCTCACTCTAGGAGGGACAGTAACACCCCCATGCAGGCATGGCTATAATACCTTTGGGAACCTTTACCACTAGTTCAAACCTCCAGACCAGCATTTAGCAAGTGGAACCATTGTTACTTCTGCATGAGGAGCCACAAGTATATAAAATCCAAGGGCAGAGTCAAAGTAGACATCATGCCTAGCATCAGCAATACTCAGTGCTCAGTGAATAAATGGAAAAATGATTGAAGACCTAGTGAAGGGATGAAGTGAGACAACTTTTTATTCCTCTGCTTTCTTCTTCTAAGCTATTTAAATTATCTAAATACCAGAGAGAACAGTAACAGAAAATCTAAAATACCTTACAAAAAAAAAAAAAAAAAGGTGAGTTCTATGCTTCCCTGCATGGAAATAACTAAATATCATGAGCTGTGAGTTCTAACAGATTCCATTCATAGTGTTTAGGCACTTAGTTTTTCTGATAGACAGGTTATTTCAGTTCTAACCAAATTAACTACACCTGTCAGTTTATTGGCACAACCTAATTTAAGAGAAAATGGAAAAGAAATTCTGCAAAAGAATATAAAATAAGAAAAATGTAAATCAATGAGTTAGAATGGACCAAGATTCTGAATAAGAATATATACTTGTAGCAATTAAAGGAGACTTTTAGGTAGATCAATAGTATCAATCTAGAATTTACATATAAAAATCTTTACCTCCTATAAGGAAATATGAACCTCTACTAGATGTCTGTTTATGCATGAAAATTGTAAAGAAAGAAGGTGAACCCTTTTATACCAACAGGTGGAAAAACAATAGTGGAATCAGAGGACAGCAGAGGCAGAGAAAAGTCAGAGGCTTGTTGTTCCAGGAAGGGCCCATCCATCAGAAGCGCTTGGCAGGAGTAGGGAATGATGCACAGCAATAAACTGTGGGGAAATAAATAGCATAAAGTAAATGCAAACTCTTATAGAATGAAACACTGCCATTCTCATTCATCTCCTAAAACCTAGGGAAGTAACACTATATAGAAAGAATCATATGTGGGTAAGTCACACTATTATTTCTTCTCTTTCCTTTATATCTTTGTCTATTTCCAAGGCTAAAAGAGTTTATTGATCCAACAAAACATATTTTTGGATTTTATTTACCCAACATATCCAACAATTTTGTCCCATGGAAGAACTACATGATCAGCATCACTGATGTATGTTAGGTGGTCAAATAAAATTATCTGGATTTCATACAAAACCTTGTAAAGTCCTTGCAGGCAGATACATAACCAGGTGGTAGGCAAAATAGAGTTCTTACTTTATGGGAAAACATCCCAATTACTTGTAGAGTTCAGAGAAAAACAGGTAATACTTGATGACACACTCAGTTGCATATCAGTCTGTCCAACTTTGGCATGCTGATACTGAGCAGGGCAGAGAGTAAACTCAAAAAATACTGAATGATTTACTGAGTTGGAAAAAGACATGAGCTACAAATGCATATTGAATCACTGTGGTTCTCACAAGACCCCTCTTTCTCTCTACTGAGAAACTGACTCATCTGATAAGAGGCCATTATGTGGCTTAACCCTATGAAACGTGGGAGGAAAAAAGAGAGGAGGGGGAAGATAGAGAGAGGGTTGAGGGAGAGTGGGAAGGGTCAAGGGAGAGAAGGAGAGAGATCAAAACAAATAAAGGCTTCACCTGAATTTGTATCATTTCATATTAATCCTAATTTATCAGTTTAGCATTAGCAGAGAATTTTAGATTCATGATCACTTCTTAGTGACTGAAACAAAGCAAAGATATTTAATAAAAAATCATAAAATTAGTTTACTTTCTTTCAGCCTTCCTATTTGTTATTCCATGTCTGTGGCATACTGGTGAATGGTTATTAACTAGTTGCCTAGAAGACAAAGAGTGTACAAATAAAAGTTTTACTGATATAATGAATAGTTACACAAAATTTATAATAATAAAATATACAATAATCTCGTTTGTAAGTTCTGTATAACCAATTGATTCTCATAGAATGCTTTCATTAATTTTGCCAAATTCCTTTTTTCTGTAGCTATTTTTTTACTATGGACAAATGCATGTAGCTTTGACATGAATGTAGACTGAACATTCTGTTACTTTTAAGGTGTAAGATAAACATGAAGTCATATAGACATATACGGGAAGTTAGTTTATCTGTCACTGAATCGCATGGCAGTTTTTTAAAAATGGAAGAACAATTCTTCTTTGTGTTCTTCACAAGGTACTGACTGGATTATCAATATTCCCAATCACCCTTTTATATCTGGGTAACTTACAAAATCATAACTTAAGCCCTGATTTGTAACCCTGATTTGCCTACTTTTGTAGTATAAATACTCCCTTCATGGTTGATTTCAGCCATCTGATATAAGTCACTGAAGTTGGCATAGGAAAGGGATGTATAGCAGCATATATGTAGTATTTTCACTCTTTTATTACTGAGTCATATGGATTCACTAACCTCAAGAATATATAAATAGTGAATAACAAGTGATGAGTTTTAATCTTACTTATTCAACCATAAGTATAATTTACAATTTAATTATGGCTCTATTAGCAGCTAGTTTGCAAAATTTCTGAAATTTTAGTGATCAGCTCTCATGAGCTGACACAGGCAGACCCAGTGCACACCTGCTTGCTGGGCTGTCACTAAAGCCTTCATATTCTCTCAAGTACAGGGTCATAACACCTTGAGAATAAAGGGTTAGGAAATAATTAGCAAAGGGAAATAAGTTCATAGGGTCTTTTTCTTAGAGCTATACATAGGTCTATCACTGCTTCCTGTCTCACTAACATTCAATCATAGTCATACTCATATTGGGTTGATTTATAGTTTTCAAGGTACAATAACAACAGGCTAAAAATTCCATTCCAGTTGTTTGGATATACTTCTGAATACTGCAGGCGCTGACTGACTTCCTTTCATTTTTGAGTTGGGCCATGGACTCACCATGCACTTCCTGTTTTCCTGGCTGCTGTGCTTTCCCAGGGTTGCAAGAACAGCTGTGTGGCCAGCCCTCTTGCCAAGGGAAAGAAAGTGGTAAACAAACACAATCAAGGGCAAGAGGTTCCCCTGAGCTTGTTCTTAGGGCCACATACCTGTAGGGTCACTTAGATGCTTCCCTGACCAAAAAACAAACAAACAAACAAAACAAAAAAACCCCTGAATTGTGTTTGTATTACAAGTTTTAGAGTTAAATGTGTCATTCTGTTTTGAAAAAAAGTGTAAAAGTGTTTAATTTTGACTCAAATTTTAGAGTAAGATGGTAGGTGAATTACAGAGGATTGGTTCTGATTTTAGGGCCATCAACAAAATTCCTGTCCTGTCTCCTCCAATTTAATATTCTCTGCTCAGAAGCTCATGGTGGGTCCCTGAGCCAGAGTCTTTCCTCATCTTGTGTAGGAGTGTGGGTGTTTGTTTATAGTCATTCACCAGAAATTCAGAGCTGGGTACCAAAGTTTTCTAGGTTCTCAGTTCTGCCTACTCAGAACAAGTACCACAAATCTTATAAACAAACAATTCAATGCAGATAGATGCATATAACTTCCATCATGGTGACTGGCAATGAAAGCTCAACAGAAATCAAATGTCAGCGGACAGCAACTGATGAGGCAGTTATGGGGGAAAAACCCCTATGAAAAATTATACTGGTTTAGATGTGCACTAAGGTACCCACATGCATGATTAGCTATCTAAAGGTTTAACATAAAAGCTTATTAATAAGAAACAGAAGATTATAGAACACAGATCTGGGAACCACAATCCCTTCATCACGGTTAAGTCCAACCAAAGCCAAAAGTCCATTCACAGTAACATTTATGTCAGCAGTTTTACAAGGTTATCTAGCCTAAATAATTCTCTTCCACTAGAGTAAGCATGTATAATATTTATCATCCCAAGCCCTATAGGTTGTCTTAGTAGTGGAATGACAGCGGGAATGACAGCATGGGTCAGGTACGAAGAACCTCCTGTCTGCACAGGTTTTACAGAGACAGTATTTTCATTTACTCTTGTCTTTGCACACACATAGATTCACCCTATCTCCAAATTAGCTTTGCAAAACTTCATTTTTATCAGCTGTAAGCTCACTTTGGAAAAGAAAAAGTTATGCTTCATAAAGTAGGAAATAATTTTAAATGACATACAGCATTCTAAGGATTGATAGGCCAACCATACAATCTCAGCAACCTGACTCTGTTGCTCTCCTAACTACTAACATTATCAAGAAATTACACCTGTTAGTCTCTGAGTACTGAGAAATATTTTAATGTCAGGGGCATTTTTATTAGTCTCTATAGTCTGAAAAAGCAGGAAATGAGAAATGCAGGTTGAAGGTCAGATCTGAAATGTCTAGTCCTGCACTGGAATTATTCCATGAGGATGTCGGTTTAGTGATTTCATAGTTTCAGAAGACTGGCCATCCTGTCTTGGGAGTCAAGCACTTGATCTTTACCACTGGATTCTGTACCTACTCAGAGCATGTCTTACATTCTTCAGACTGCACTCAACTGAAGTCTCAACCCAAGCATAGTGGGTATTCTTGGCTGCATAGAACCTGCATTACTGGTGGTTCTCAACAGAGCTCTACTGTTGACCACTGTGACATCCATGTACCTCAGTGAATGCTCTCAGCTGTTGGGATGGTTCTGAATCTAAGGTGATTCAATTTGTAGATGGGGTCTGGTGACTATGTTACCCAACTGTACATAATGAGATAAACTCTGCATTGGAGGGCTTTTGGGAAAGGTTCCTTTTCCTGTAAAACTATTAAAGGAGATACTCTCTCTTGCCAGAAACTTTTGGTGTCTGGAGTTGACACATGCAAACAGCCTCAGACCCCTGATTACCAACTGAAGTGGGAAATGAACTCATGAGGTGAAAGAGAAAAAAGCCTGAAAAAAAAAAACCCATCTTTGATGAGAACTGTAGGTTTTGTATTCAACTAGCACTGAATCTGTCCTACTCTGAATATGTTCTGAGTTCCCATGAGGTAAGAGAATACCTCACTCGTTAGGTAAGTTTGAGAAGAATTCATCCTACTTGCAAACTGTATTATCTATTGTTATAGATCATATTACCTCAATACATACCTAGAGTCTTTATCTTATGGTTTCTATGGGTCTGGATTCTGGAAAAAGCATAGGGGATTGCCTCTGATGCATATGACTATATCAAGATGTCCATCAGAATGCTGCCCTTAGGGAAGGATCCCATTTCAGGATCTCTCATGTGAAGCTGGATTCAGTTCTCAGAACAAATGGCTGAGGGTCTCAGTCCCTCCGTTTGGTTGGAGGCCCCATACAGCAGAATGCACAGCAGCCAACTTTCCTCAGAGAGACTGAGAGTGAGCCTGAGGTGGAAGCACATCTTTCTAACATAAACTCAGTAGTGACAAGAGATAACCATTACTGTTGCTATGTTCTATTTATTGGCTGTAAGTCACTAAATACAGCCCTGTTCAGGAGAAAGGCTTAGACAAAGGAAGGAGGCACATTAGAGAACTATTTTGGAGTCACCCACACACCCACCATGGAGGGTACTCTGATAGTCAGGAGAACCAGAGAATGGCTGAGAAGAGGGAAGTGGAAATGTAGATACTACAGAGACTTCATAGTTGGCACAAGTATGACCATCACAGGCTTTCATATGATGATGCTAATGATTCCTTTGAGAATGTCCTATCGACTGACCTAAAGTGCTGGTGTTGGATGTGCTTTGGCTTGGAACAGCTAAATTTAATGGAGCTTAATTGAAGGGCATGCATCAGTGTTATCTGGTACTTACAGCAGCTGTGAGACATATTCTGGTGGGTTTCTTTATTAAATACATGCTATGTGTCAAATGCCCAGTTGTAGAATGGATATAAATATGAGTAAGACCTTAAAGCCTCCTATACAGTAAGGAGTAAATGTCTATAGGATATTCCCATACACTCCTTACACAGTAAGGAATAAATGTCTACAGGATAATAGGAGATCCAGGCAGGAAGGGGGACAAACATCAAAATGAGATCTTGATACAAGAAGACACCCTGCTGATCACCCCCAGAAAAGGCAGGGGGGCCACATCCAGAGTGGGCTCCAGTCAGGGTGCCTGAAGAAGAGCTGCACAAAGGTAGCCTCTGGGAGCCCACTGCAGACATCAGTGGGTGCCTTTTACCTCTTCTGTTCAAAAATTGTCCCCAGTTCAAAAAGCAGTCAGAAGCCCCAGATAAATGGCCTTCTCTGTTTTGCCTATTCCAGGTAAATGTGGTTATAACAACCATGTGTCAAGACTTTGCGCAGGAAAACGGAAATAGAGGGTTTAGTCCCCAGATTGTGAATTCAGGGCCTGGGTAGAGCACTGACAGTAGAAGGGAAAGTTGGCAGCACTAAGGCAAAGCCAGAGGGACTGAGGCCTCATGAGATCCTCAGACAGGAGGTCAAGGGCAAGGACAAGAGGACAGGTAGAACGTATGTACTATAGAGGACTTACTGCATGTCTTCTTATCACCAAATCACAACTGCATACAAATCCATTATCTATGTATTATTTAATTTTTTACCTGAGGAGTGTTGACTGTGCTTACCGGTTTTCAAAAAAATATGTATTTCTCTTTTTAACAACCTAAGGGAAATACTATCTGTTGTACAAAATACAAAGAATGCGAAAACTACAGAAACCTCATAGGGATGATCAATGTGATGGAAGAAAAGTCTACGGTAATGGATAGAGTGATGAATGGGACCAGTAATACCACAATGCTATTTTTTTGTTTTACCAATTTGGGGGTAAGACCTTGGCCAATATTATAACTTCTTCTGGTGTAGTTTCTCACTAAGAGAAAGGGAGGTGGATGTATGGGGAGAATTGGCATGGGGCAGGAGGGGAGATGGTACCAGGTGGCAAGAGGACATTTTATTTTTCCTGTTGACTGGTTCCATTCTTTCCCCTAACCTCTTTTTGAATATCCTGAGGGAAGGAGTGAGAAGCATGGAAGAAACCTGGGGGGAATCTGAGGTAGACCTTTGTAAGCAATGGTCTCAAATCTTGTGTGCCGTTCTCTCCAGCAGACACCATACCCTGCCTGTGACTCCCAACCTGTAGAGACCATGGAGGGGATGAACCTATGGATTTGCTTGAGGTCAGGGTGGTGGTGTATGAGGCCAGGCTCTCCCAGCCTGTGAAGCCTTTCAAAGCCCCTGGTCTTGTGACCATTTCTTAATTGTCCCCAGCTTGTTTCTCAGCTTTCCCACTTTCACTCAGTTGTTCTTTTCTTGCTGGTCCCTCTGAGAAGAAAATTGGTGGGTAACAGCAGGAGAAGTGATTGAAAGCTCACAGCCTTCAGGGGTAGCACTTAAACCCACTCTCATCAGAGATGAAAATGCTCCCAGTTTTCTAAGTCACAGCTTCTTTCTGACTGTTTATATATACATACATAGATACATATATATAAACCCTTAATTTTTGAATACCCTATAAAATGATTTGCATTTGGAAGTATGTGCAATGTCAAGAGGATCAAAACATTTTAAAGATACAAGAACTTGTGAAGAATGAGAAAACACATCATGATTATTTTACTAGAGAGTACATAAGTGACGCAACAATTATCTCCTTTGTCTAGGAGTCAATGGCAAGCCAGTGGTCATTTACAAGACAGAAAAAGAACACATGTTCAGTGGAGGAAAGTCTGACTGTTGTCAGCAGATGGTTGCACATGCTCACACGGGCACCACTGCTCATCAGTTGCACACAGTGACGCTGTCAGAGCACTGGCTCCAGGACTGCCTGCCTTCTACTGAAGCATTGCTGCCACAGGGCACGGGTAAGGCTGCTAGAGAGCACAGGCTGATGTGTGGCTGACATCATCGGAGTATACTGGACAAATGTGGGAAACTAGCACCCATCATAAGGAAGGGCTGCTCTACCTAGTACTTATTAAAGTCTAGAAGAAACTTCAGGAAACAATGAAGACAGCTTGATCGCAGACAGGGTGTGACAAAATAGAAACAAAATGAGCCTTTAATTGGGAATACTGATAGACTCATGTTAAGCTCTTTCTCCATCTGGTGCTTAAGTTTTCTTTTCCTCAGATAGCAGTCTTAATGTTTAGTTGTCAGTCACACCATTCAGAGGTTCTAGTTTGTAAATCCCCACTCACCACCCTTGAACACAACTTCTTTGCCTTTGCAGCTTTCCTGGTTGAGCTTATCAACCAAACCATATCATTGTCATGCTAGACTGTACTGCTATTACTGTCTGCAGATGCAGTGAGGTCAGCTCTAATTTGAGGAACATCAGCTTCCAGCTAACTATTTTTACTCACAAGGTACAATTGTGGTTGAGGCTAACCACAACTTTAATGGTTAATAGTGGTTAATAATTAAATCATTCTTTGCATAGTATTTGGAATGCATTCACTGTGAAATGAGACATACTACATCAAGCATTTAGATGGAAAAGCTGGAGAGGAGAGGGGCACACATCCAAGGAAAGAATGGAAAGTCTGGAAACCCAGCCTGACACCATGAGGGGAGAATGGGAGGCCAATACTTAGTGGGGAAGAAAACAAGAGGCACATACGTGTGGGTCTCATGTCGGAGGCCTCGGCACCAGCGCCTTCATCAGGAAAGCTGAGAGGCTCTGCCACATCTGTGTCAGGAGGAGGGTAGGGTGGGGGTGGGGGTAGCACTAAATGAGGGGGTCCCCGAGCAGTGCCTCTGGGAGGCTTTTGTGGCACCTGCCGTCCAATACCTACATGGAATTCAATGGGGTGTTACTTCAGATGGTTAAGGCCAGAGACACTAAGCCCACCCACCGGGCAGTGTATCCCTATCACTCACCACTACCAAAATAACCTAAGAGCCAGGCCAGCCCACGCAGCGCCAAAACCACCTCACAGCACCACAGTCTACCACACTCGTACGCTAACACTGCACAGAAGTGCCCTGTCCTCAGGCCATTTTGAAAACATATCCCTGGCTGTAATTTGTTTCAGAGAGGCAAAACATTTTTTAAATTTGAAGAACTGTACTTGAAAATACTCTTACACCTCCCCTAAACAGGTCTGTCAAGTTCAAAGGAATTCCCTTTTTCACGTTAGTCTTTTTCAGATTCAGATTATTGAAGCCTTTCTCCGTCTTTTGTCTATCCCAGACTGGATAACGATTGGTGTTGCTTATGTCTTTACTATCAACTTCACCCAAGGTTTAGGACAATAGTCCTCAAACTTTTTTGAAGAGAATCTTGAGCTTCATTCTGCGCTCAGACCCTCTGATGTGTTTACAAACAGGATCTGTCTATGAAAATGGCCTTTTCTGCTAGTAAAATTTTTTTAAAGCTGAAGAATTTATATATATATA
>NW_004567145.1:1682249-1687134 GCF_000260355.1 Condylura cristata
TGTCCCACAGTAAGTTATGTGGTTAAATTATGGTACATGTATATGTAATGGAATATTTTTAGATCTTACAAATAATTATACATATATATATAAAATATGAGTTACTAGTGTTGCAGGTCATGCTTACTGTTATGTCTTTTAAAAAATCACTTTCTTCAGATTTTAAAGCTTAGTGTCTTCTAATACATAGTGGATTCTATGCTTTATGCTCTCCAACAGACTGTTCATAAAGATATTAAGCTTCATTTCTTAATCTAGAGATATACCCATGTATTCCTTCCTTGTTTACAGACTTATAGATATGGAAGAGGACTAATTTCAATACATCATGACCTCTTTCAAGTTGCAAATAAGCCAAAATCAGCCTGGATGAGGTAGCTTGATCCAAGTAAGTATCATACCTGGGGAAGCACCCCAAAGGGGAAGATGCTACTGGGGCTTATCTTCTGTTTATCAGTAAATTTGGATCAAGACCCAAATCTAATTGACCATGATACTATTTTTTAGTACAATTTCCAAAAAAAAAGCATGTTCTTAATGTCTTAATAGCTGAATGGGAAAAAAATTGCCTAAGATATTACTTTGTGAATATGTTACTGGCATATTGATATTTTTTTAAACATAAAACAAGACTTTGTCTAAAAGTTCTGCCTGTGGTACCATTAGTATAGCTTTAGTTATGGGTATTTCTGATGGGGACAGAAGTCTAAAATTGAAACAGTCACCAACTTTGTCTATCATGTCCTTTACCTCAAAAAATACTTAGTTATTTTCAGTAGGAAGGGAACTTCATTCCTCTTCATTACTCTCATCCATACCTTCTTTTTGTAGCAAATTCCTTAGTGAGGGAATTGCCCCTATAATGTTCTCTTTCTCTCACCCTTTTCTGACACTCTTAGGCACCAGCTGAATGCCCAATTCAAGTCTGTTTGCTGGATACAGGAGTTCAAGCCTACATCAGGAGGCTTGGGCTGAAATGGGTTGTCTGGCCTGGAGACTGGCATGATTCTGCCACAATTGACAGTACCATTTAAAGTGGTTGTTTCACAGAATTTCAACAAAGAGCAGTAACTGTGAGGGTTGTCACCCATTCATGAAAAGAGAAGGGAGAGAGTTTAGAAGGTGTAAAGGGATCTCAATGGTAGTCTCATCATGAAGGAGAAAGCTAGGTTTATCTTATTGAACCACTAATCGTGTTTCTTTAACTATGATAGTATTTTATCTTGGGAAAGAGGATGAACTGATATGAAATATAGGCTATTGCTCAATTAGCATTACCCAGACAGTGAAATCCTAAATCAGTAGAGACAAGGTACTGATTTGGGGAGAGGGGGTTGGCGCAGGCAGAATGCCAACAAATAGCCAGTAGCTCATGTTAAGGTTTCCAACACGAAAACTACAACCACTCTTCCTTGGGAGTATTGCCCTTTGGGCAAAGACAAAACATAAGGGTGCTGAGTGGACTAAATGACACAGAGAGTGACCTCAGGGACATGTCATGCATCCACATTTAAATTTTCCACTGTTCACCCCTCCGCCCATCTCCAGCCATTCTCTACCTTTCCCAACACATGCCAATAGCAGATCAGAAAATGTGCCTATATTAATTCAATTCGCAAGTGTTTTCCAGACTTTCTTTCATTTTCTGGGTTAATGTCATCACAGACGAGGCCACTGCAAATATTAATAGCAGTGCTCAGATTCCACACAAGAGCAAGCAGCCAGTGCAAACTCACTCACCCATGGTGCTCTTCCTTTTTTCGTCTGAGTCTTCAGCACGGTTAGGCACCAGGGGGCTTGGTGGCGGAGGCTGTGGTGGAGGGGGAGCTGGTGCCCGCCTCTTCTTTTTCTGTAAATCAATCTGTGACCCCAGTGACATCTAGAAAGCAGAAGGAAGAACAAGCAGTTAGTGTGTGGGTAACTCTGTGGGGAGTGGTGAGCATGTGGGACACAGATCTGACAGGTTTGCTCAGTACGATTTGGTATGTAGGAAGGGATCAAGTTGCCAGTTCCCTTTCTAGGAACCCAGGTATAAAGTAACCCAGGCTTGGGGTGCCGGCAGTAGTATCAGGACTTCTTGTATGGCCCAGAAGTGGCTAGTGATGCTCATAGATACCAACAGAACCACTATGAGCATAAGGGCTCTGCCCCATATTTTTTAGGAATTCCAGACAAATCAAGAGACTCAGAAACTAGCATAAATATGAGAAAGGGGTCCTAAGCACTTAATTAAATGCAAAAAAGAACTACGCTTCCTGAAAGCTTTATGAAGATCTGTGATGATTTGTAGCCACATAGAGGTACAGAAGCAGAAGGGCACAGCTTTTCCTTGCCCTTGGACCTGGAATCACAGTGAAGTTTGCCAGATGTGGGGTCAGCTTGTAGCTCCCAACCAGCTCAGAAATCCAGTTCTTACTCAAAGATACATCCAGAAGACACCATGACAATGTCGGGCAGATCTAATTATTAAAAATAAAATCAGTTTATTTTGGAATCATGGTACCCATTGATTCTAGTTTTTTGTCTCTGAAAGACTGTATAATTCTCTCTGCCTCTCTTACATTTTCATCTGCTCACTCTCACTGATGAAAATTCTTTAAGGATCACTGCATTATGTGCAGTTTACTAATAATAACACAAATGAGACTAAGCTAGGTTTCTGCTCTGAGGAAGCTTACAGCTCAGCCAGTACCTCCAGTTCAGTAGTCTCTGTGGGATGGCAGGTGCATCCTGAGAGAGGGGGTCTCTCCACATACCTCGCTAGGGAACTCTAGTTCTCCTTTGAGCATTTCTTGGTTTATTAGCTCAGACTCACAATGCTTGTGTCAGAAGGGAAGGCATGCCTCACCTCCCAAGAAAGGCAAATTTCTCCTGTGGTGGTGGGGGGGGGACCTGGGGTTGTAGTGTTTATATATGTGCATGTGTGCACAAAAATCTTTTTGTTATCATTTAACACATTTAATGTCAAAAAAATAAAAGTCTCAAAAGTAAAAGGAAGACACTAAAATTTAGTTTAATAGTTGGCACGTTTTTTCTGCTTATTCTTTCTTCTAAAAATCACCTTATTTATATCTTTCTGTTACAATATTCTACAACCATTTCCTATCCCTTTAGGATTCTGTATTTTATATAGAACATGGACAGAAAAATCAAATTGTTCTACAAAGTCTAGAGTCAAACAGCAGTTCTTACCCAATGCCCCACACTGTCAGCAACCACTGCAAATGCAGTTTCATCTGGCCTTTGCTCTATTTTTTTTTTTTTTGGATAATAAGCCTATTCTATCATTTTATTTTACCACATTAGATACTGGATCTAACTCCAGAAGACTTAGTTCTTTCAGACACATGTAAGCATAGACACACTTACACATACTGTTATAATATTGTTGTACATATTGTTATCAAAGATATTATAATCATGTCAAACAGTAATTTTCTTCAAGAGTTTTTTCCAGGTGAGATGTTTGATATGTAAGTCGACCACATTTTCTTTCCAAGTCACTTGAATGCTATGCCAATAAAAATTTCACAGGTGTTATTCAAAGAAATAGAGCAAATGTTGATGAAATTCATATGGAACCTCAAATAGCTAAAAAAAAAACCTCAACAAAGCTCTCCTGACAAAAAAGGAGAATAAAGGTATCACACTCCCAGACCTCAAAATATACTATGGAGCCATAATATTGGGACAAAAACAGACACACAGGCCCAGAAATAAACCCACATCTTTAACAAAGGAGTAAAGAGTATTATGCAGTGACACAAGGACAGTCTGTTCAATAAATGGTGCTGGGAAAATCAGAATGCTACAGGCAAAAGAATAAAGCTAGACTACTACCTCAAATCATGCACAAAAATCAACTTACAATGAATAAAAGAACTACACCTAAGACCTGAAACCATAAAACACATAGAAGAAAACAGGCAAAATGCTACATGCCATACAACTTAGTAACATCTCTAAAGACTCATCCTCCAAAGAAAAGAAAGTGAAGGAAAAGATAAACTGCTGGATTACATCAAACTAAAAAGCTCTGTACAGTAAGAGAAATTAACCAAAACAAAGAGACAACTTATATAATACTACTGATAAGGGGCTAATTGCAAAGATACACAAAGAGCTCGCATGACTCAACCAAAAAAAATAAGCAGTCAAGTCAAAAAAGGGCAGAAGAACTAAAAAGGCACTTCTCCAAAGAGGAAATGCAAATGGCCAACAGGTATATGAAAAGATGTTCAACATCACTTGTAAACAGGGAAATGATACCCAACTTATTGTCTAACCTGGAAATTCCTGTCTTACTCATATTTTTTATTTTTTTTCTTTGAATCCCGTGTTTTTGTTTAAAATCTACATTTTTGCTTTAGTTAGGCATGGCATCTATGAAATTGCTAAGAAAAGACGTGTATGAGGTAAATTTTTGAGGATTTTAAAACGTTAAGTGTGTTTTCAATCTTTTCCACTGAGTGGTGCTTGTGAAAACTCACACTGGAAAGAGTCACCTCTCACAGTGCCACTCACATCTCCACATCACTGGTCTTTGTAACCTACCCTGGATTCCTGCTGTAATGTTTTAGTTTTATTCCTTTCTGACTTTTTCTACCCACCCCCAACATCACCCCTCCGCCCCTCCCATTTGCTCTTTTCTCTCTGGACTCAATTAGGTGAACACTCAATTTTCTAGCTATTAAAAAATATATTTTTGCCTAATTTAAAAATGTTTCTCTCTTGAAAAAGGAACTCTCCTGTACTGCTGGTGGGAATGCAAACTAGTACAACCACTATGGAAAACTGTCTGGAGGTTCCTCAAACTGCTAAACATGGAGCTTCCCTACGACCCAGCAATCCCACTCCTAGGTATCTATCCAAAAGACACAAAAAC
>NW_004567145.1:1687529-1702744 GCF_000260355.1 Condylura cristata
GATTTGGTGATGGGAAACACGCGGGGATTACAATCGAGATGGAAAAAAAAAAGTGCAAAATGATGTAAAAATAAACTTTGTAATAAAAAAAAATGTTTCTCTCTTTTGTGGTAATTCCCTTGGCTTCACTGCCCAACTATTTTGAATTTTTAAATTTCTAATACTACAGTCCTTATTTCCAAGAGATTTTTCTTGTTATGCAGATTTACAAGGGCCCTATGCCTTGTTTCCTGGACCAAACATCTCTTTTCTCTCTCAGGCTATTACTGATATCTTGAAAAATATTTATGTTCATTTACTTCAGTTTTATACACTGTCTTCCCTTTGTAACTCTGTCTTGGTCTCTGTTGCATTTTCACTTATCCTCAATTTCTGAACATCCCTGGTTAACTGCTCATAACTGTTTCCTTGCTGAGATAAAAGCTATTTTTAGAAAAGGGAGCCCAGAGAGTAGGGCCTGATTTCTCACTATCTTATTTCTCTTTTCCCTATTTTTGGCACCCTGGTGTTGGACTCTCAGCTCCTCTATGTCCATGGGTGTGTCTGAACTTGCACAGGCAGACTCCACTTGTGCACAGCAGCAGGGGCAAGGTCTTAAGAACATGCCTCATGTGCCCACCTCGGCTAGCCCTTACTGTTTCTGAGCCATGCAAAGCTCTGCTATCTTTTGAGGAGCTTCTGCACCTAGCACCAACTCCCAGCTTCCTCTTGCCTGCTAGAATTTATCATCAGCAAAAAACTGTATCTACTGACGACTCTTGTTGCTTCTTCACCACTTAGTTTTGTCATCGGAGATGAACACTTTTTACTCATTTTAATGGGGCTTAACAAAGGGGAGAGAGATTCATTCATTTTATCAATTATATTTTCCTAACGGCAACTTATTGGCCTAGCAAATCAAGTTATTTGGAACAATGAACCCCTTAACTCAATTAACACCTTTGGTTTTGGCTATTACAAATTAAATGTTTTACTCTTACATTTTTATCTTTTCCCATGTATCTTTTTTTCTTTTTTGTTTAGCTTCAATAAATCCCTTTACCATGACTTCTGAGGTAAGAACATATCAGAGTGGAGGGATATCAGATTCTAAAACTGCCTTCCCAATTTTACAAATCCTTGTTATTATGCATTAGGTCACTCTGAGTTGTGGTAAAGTTACCACAACTCTTTCAAATAAATACATACCAAACCTATTTCTGTCAATCTTCATATTTATCACGTTAGTTCATTATTTTAACTTAGGTCCAGTTGTTGGAGTGGTGTGGAAAGTGGGGTTCTCAGAAGCCCCCCTCAACTGTGTGCTCTGAGCAGGAGGGCTCCTAACTTAATCTTGCCACATGCACCATGCTAATCCTAGCTCTTTCCACTCTAGTTGTGATGATGCTACTAAGAGGTACAACACCTTGATTCTGGTGTCTGGATTTGCTAATTAAGCAAATCATGAGTATTTATAATGCTATGGAATTTACTGTTCTGTGCTGTGAAATGTTCTGTGGTGTGAAATAAAATTAGTTGTGACATAAAATTAGTAGGTGAAGCACCTTGTATTCATTTATGGTCCGTTTATTCCTTAGTTCATTTGCTCATCCATCTCTTCTACTTTCCCTCCTTCCTTTTCTTCCTTCTATCTCCATGTCTCAACTTCTTAAAAGAGGGAGAAGATGGTTGAATACCATTTGTTTACTTCAAATAATCAAGAAGGAGATGGTTTATTATTTTGTGACAGGAACTTCACAGAAAAAAATATTCAAAAAGGAAAAATAGATCTATAACATTTACATGATCTTCTAGGGTAGAAATCATATTAAAAGCTAGTCTGTCTTCTCAGAAAGTCATAGTTGTACCTACACAGGTTAACTGTTTGCCCTCAGTAATACCTGAACACCTCCTTTATTTTCACCTCTTTATATACAATTGTAAGATCAAGTTGAAAAGAACTAAAATCCTAACCTTGTCAATGAATCAAATATGGTTTATCAAGCTACATGTTATACTGCATATAAAATATGGTATGGACAGTGAAGTAAGAAAACAAAATAATAATAATAATTATAATAAAGCTATGACTTAGGGCTTACTTGGGGACATAGTTTTCTCTGTGACTTCAAGTTCTGGTCACGGTGTCCTCCCAGCTCTTATGACCTCCCTTTATCTGTATGATAATGACAGGTTCCAGAATTCTAAATATCAGCATTAGAAGAGGGGACAGGGAAGTGGTCTGGCTTAACCAAATTGGAAAGCAATTTCACACATTGAAATGAAGTTCTGGTTTATTTCTTGTTATAAGATTTGGAGAAGCTTCAAACTTCTGAAGTCTTTGCTTTGTCATTGGTGGCCCTTTTCCAAGAAATAACCACAGCCATTCAACAAACACTTGCCCAACATCATGTATTTACCAGGCACAGAGCTATGTATGATAAATAATTAAGATGACATATTGGAAATATATTTGGCAAAGTCTGAGTAAACTCCAATCAAGACATCAGCTAATGGGCACACAATTTTCTGGAGCTAGTATTTTGAGGTTGTAGTAGTGTATTTACAGACATGAAGTAAACATTAACACTGGGAATGACAAAGATTTCTCTTTTAAGCTTTTAACTGGGTGCCAATTGTATTTCATATGACTATGAAAAAAGCCCCAAAAGAGAAGTAATTTTACTACCTTTGTTCTATAAAGGAGGAACTGAAGCCTGTAGAAAATAATTTGCCCAAGGTCACATCGCTATATATATTTGGGCAGTGTTGAGATTTAACCTTGGTTTGGCTACAAGTTCAGCTCTTAAGCCATTTTCCTTATATTGCCTCCCTGGCCTCAGTCTAGTAGGTCAGGAAGAAAACATTCCTCCAGTTTTGAATGGAAATGTCTATTGTTATGATACATAAGCAACCAAAGACCATGGAGTACTCACTGTCTCGTGACCTACTAGTTATATATATATTAGAAACCAATTTGTTCTTGAAAGTTACTTTAAAAGCATTAAAAAGTCTAATGTATGTCTTTAGCATATCCTCTAAGTAACACCTGAAAGCTGACTGCTTGTTGCTCTGACTGTTCTTTCAATTTTTCCCTCCTAGAAAGGTATGTAGTGTTCACTTTTGGCCTAGTTGAACATGCCTCTCCTCTGGACTGTGACATCAGTAAAGTTTGCCCCACAGCAGAGAGTGCTATATTTCTTCCTGTTCTTACTTAGAAAACATTCATTCCACTGTGACATCTTTGGTCTCTGAACTGCAATGTGCCAGTTACATGCAATGATGGACCAGAGGCCAGATAGTAATTAAGTGAGAGGGGAAATTTGGACTTAGAGCGGGCAGATTCCAGGACACAGGATTTCCTGTCCCCTAAAATGTAGCTCTTACACTTCACTTAGGGCATAGGACTTCTGAGGAACTTAAAAAAAAATGTGTTAAATGACCTTCATAGTGTGCTTTAATTTTTTATTTTAAACATTCCTACATATATACCTACAGATATAGATATATATACACACACACACACACACATACATATACATAATCACATATCATTCTTAGGGGAAATTCCTCTATGTCTCAAGTGAAAGAACAGAAGTCTATTCTTTTGAAATAAAATTACTGTTTAGCACGTCACATTCATTTATGTGTCCTGTCTATTTATTCCTCAGCTCATTTGTCCTTTCCTTTCTCTTCCTTCGTTTCACATGTCCTTCCTTCCATCTGTCCATCTATTCATTCTTCCTACCTTTCCTCCCTAGATAAAGCCACCTGTCCTTCCTTACATCTGACTGACCTTCCTTCTTCCCAACCTTCCATCCATCCATCTGAACAAGTGTGCACTTGGTGTCGAGTTAAGCACAGGGTACACACAAATACGGGAAGGGGAACCGGGTGCATTTATTTTAGTCACGATGAAGTGAGACATGCTGGTGCTCTGCTGTGCTTCCTTTCTTTTTTCAAACTGTTCATTCAGCCCAAAACATCTTTACTTTTCCAATATGTCTGTCTTCTGCCCTGGAAGAATTCCCCTGTAATCTCCCTTGCTTCCTCAGGAAGTTGCTTATATTACTTCCTCAGGAAGTTGCTTAGAATGGCATCAGTAGAAGCCCAACTCTATCCTATCCTCTAGTAGCACTGAGCTCTGAGGTCTGTGCAGTGTAGGGGGCAGCTTGGCTTCC
The DNA here is from genome assembly GCF_000260355.1 of Condylura cristata. Taxonomy (NCBI): domain Eukaryota; kingdom Metazoa; phylum Chordata; class Mammalia; order Eulipotyphla; family Talpidae; genus Condylura; species Condylura cristata. The sequence goes on from NW_004567145.1 coordinate 1,691,690, forward strand.
TTCTCTCCTCTATTCCACTGGTTACTTCTGGATCAGGCTCTCCCTCTATCCCTACATGTTTTACAATAAAGAGTATGCTTTTATCAGAATTCCCACAATTCTGGGGCCCTCCCTGGTGGTACAGTAGGGTGAAGTGCAGCACTACAAGCTAGCCACAGCTGCTTCAGTGTGGCTTCAATCCCCAGCCTGGGAGGTGATCCACATGGCGTGGCAGACCTCTCCTGGCCCTCTTTTTGCTCCCCTCAGCAGTGTACTTCGTCAATCTGCCTGTTCTGCTCCCCACTCTGTCTCTGGTGAATCCTTTCACAGCCCCTGCACCTCTGGTTGGTACCCTGGTTCTGTATAAATAAATAAATAAAAATCTTTGAAAAAAAAAAAAGAATTTCCACAATTCCTTGCATAGTGCTTTTGCACTTTAGGAATCAAAAATTCTTGCTGAATAGAAGAAAGAATGAAGCAGGCATTTTATATAAGTGCAGCATGTTATCGAAAGAGTTTATATTTGCAAGTAATGCATAGCCCTGACTCACCTCATATTCTCTTTTCTAATCAAATGAAATATGCTATTGATTTTACTTTGCTATGTGAAAGTCATAGATATACACTGAAAACAGTTCAAATGAAAGAGGGGTGTGTAAAGCACTAAGTGAAAATCCCCTTTAGTCCTACCCCTAAGAAATAGCCTTAACTAAGCTTGTGTTTATTTCCTCAATTCTTTCCTACGTATTTAATAATGCATTCCAAAAGATTTCCCTTTTGACTGCTTAAGCAACTTCTTAAAAAGCTTCATACTTAAAGAGATAAATCTTTAGTCATTTAAGGTAATTATGTTACCTCTATCGTGCTCAAATACTGATCAGGTTCCCTCATACTAGATGAGATAAAAACAGTGCCCACCTCATAGTGGCGATGTAAGAATTAAATGAGCGCCCAGAAATGTTGCTAGCTATTAGAAATACTGTTAGAAAATGCTCGTATGCCCACTGGCTGCCTCTGAACAGCCTCACTCCATTGGCACTCATTAGCTTTCCTTAACTTACCTGCATTTTTGTTGATTGTCTCCTGCTCTAGAATATAAACTCCATAATGACAGTGGTTTGTTTTATTGCCTATATTTTTGCCATACTTGGTACAGTGTGGCACAAAGTAAGTATTTAATAAATATTGTCGAATGCACAAATGAATGAATGAATGTAAACAATGCTGGAGAAACCCATGCGAGTCATAAAGGGTAGAGTTTTCCTGAAGCTATAGCCAAGTTGTGGGGGTAGAAGGGAGACAGCTATAGAAGGAGGTTGTATTTTCTCCTTTGAAAGGAATGGGGGCGGGCCCTCCCTGGTGGCGCAGCGGGTTAAAGCACAGCATTAAGAAGCTAAAGCCACTTCCACATGAGTTCGATTCCCGCCTGCCCCGGAGGTGACCACATGGCATGGCAGACCTCTCCTGAGCCGCCCGCTGCTCCCCTCAGCAGTGTACTTCATCGATCTGCCTGTTCTGCTCTCTACTCTGTCTCTCTGGTGAAGCCTCTCACCGCGCCTGAGACTCTGGCCTATACCCCAGTTCTGTATGTACAAATAAATAAATCTTCAAAAAAAAAAAAAAAAAAGGAATGGGGGCTCAAGGTATCCTCCTCCCTCCTGTGACAGAAGAAACATACAGCAGAACAGAACTGATGGAGTGGAGAATGTTTGCTGAGAAGTGGCTGTTCCCCTGTGAGCTGCTTTCTTGCAAGGGTTTGGACTTCAGGCCGTTCTGACTGTGGGATTAGGTGGGCTGGCCCCACTGTGTTCTTGTGGACATGTACAGAGACAGTACAGGAACTAAGACAACTTCCACACTGGCCACAGCCATAGTACATTCAGAGAGGAAGGAGAAGTACACATAAAGTAAAAAGTTGACACTTAGTCTGGAGGTGTCGAGTCAAAGAACACATCAGAAATAGAAGTTCCTAGACTTTTATTGGCTTGCCCCATGGCACATTTCTGTTTTAGTTTGCTTGTATTACTTATTTGGTCTTTGGCTGTTCCTAGTTGCTTATATTATTTATTTGGCCTTGGATTTTCTCCAGGATGTTTCCCTTCTGATAAACCCCCAGACACCCCTTGCTTAGTCATCAGGGGCAGGGAGTCTTGAATACCTGCTCCAAGATCTCCCAAGGTAAGAGAGGTCTTGTGGAAACATGTTCAGGTATTAAAAAAAAAAAAAAAAAAAGGCTGTCACCATGAGATGATATAACATCTGATCTTAGGAGGAAGTTGGGAGTACTCAGCACCATGCAGAGTTCCTAAATCCAACCAAGAATATGATCACAGCCACTCATTCACTAGTTTCCTACAAAACATAGTGAGGGACAAAGAATCCTGAATTTCCTTGCATAATCTTCATCTCAAAAGTCAATCATGTTAGTAAAGAATATGTCACCATTTTATTTTGGTCACTATAAATAAAGCAGTACTTTACTTCTAGTAGATAGTATATCATCCCAGGTGGATGGAGAGGGTAAATTCTAACTGAATTGATATACAGCCACATTACTATTAAATGCTTTTTAAAAATTAGTTGTTCCAGGCCCTCCCTCGTGGCGCAGCAGGTTAAAGCACAGCACTAAGAAGCTAAAGCCACTTCTGCATGAGTTAGATTCCCGCCTGCCCCAGAGGAGGTGACCCACATGGCGTGGCAGACCTCTCCTGACCCGCCCGCTGCTCCCCTCAGCAGTGTACTTCTTCACTCTGCCTGTTCCGCTCCCCTCTCTGTCTCTGGTGAATCCTCTCACCCTCCGCATTTCTGGCCTGTACCCCAGCTCTGTATGAATAAATAAATAAACCTTTAAAAAAAATTAGTTGTTCTGGCAACTGTCAAACGTAACAAACCTATATCCAAGGTGGGGAGGTGGGGTGAATGTTTTTCAGTTACTTCTATTATTAGGTGACTATACGGTCAAGTTAAGTATATATTCTACTACTGAAATTCCAATGCCCATCAAATGCTTTGGGATTCTGATTTTTTTCTTATGTTTTGAAGAAAGCCTAAATAGATTTCAATCAAACTCTGATGATATGGGTTAAGTCGACGACTCCCTTGGTTGTTTCTATTTCATCTACTAAAATTAAAACCCTCTTCACAGGTGGGAACAGAGTGCTGCCAGGGAAAGCAATTTCTATCATCACCATCTTTGGTAATACCAAAAAGAAAAATACTGGGCATGCTTCATGGAAAGTTATGAGAAGAAACAAATATTGCTGTTTAAGTGTTTTCCTTCTATTTCACCTAGAACAATATGCCCTACCCGCCTGGGATCAAACTCTCACTGAAGTGGCTGCCGTTAGCTTGCAGTACCATGCGTTAAACCACTGCGCCATCATGGAGAGCCCAAGGCTTTTAGTTTTGAAACAGAGGTTGTAACATGGAATTCTTAAGTCACATTTCCCTTCATAATCTCCACTGTGTATCAAAGAATGTTGTACTGCTTCAGCAGTTGTTTTTTTAAGGGTTAATTTAACAGCTAAAAATATGTGTAGGTAGTTATTTGCGGGATTAGAATCTTTTTATATTTTAAAGTAATGGTGGGAAAAATCCTTCTTAAAAATTTCATATGCATGGAAGTAAGAATGGTGCCATTCACTGGTGGTGGCATTCCACAAGCAAGCTGACCACTTAGCAGTGCACTGGGATGCTGGCAAAGGACAAGGATGAAGCACCTTTCACCATAGATGGGATAGAAGATGACAGGCTTTTAGATAAGAAAGAGGCCTGGGAATTATAGGACAGAAAAAACAGCAGAGAATCTCCTTTACAAACAGAAATGACAATATGCAAATAAGCTAGACTACAACTGCATCCCACCCACCACCTGAGCAAACAAAGCCCTGTCTAGAAGAACAGACTCCCACTAGACGTCAGTAAACATATCCAGTTTCTTCTTGTTCTGTCAGTGCCATTCTTACTGTGACACAGCATTCCACTGTGACTAATCTTTTTCTCAGCAAAAAGAACACCTGTCTTCAGAATATATCCTCACTAGTGTCAGCTCATCTTCCTTCCTTGTGCTGTGCCATTTTCTACAAATTCTTTTTCTAGTCCTGATTATACTCCTTCCTTTGCCTGATGCTCCTCCAGGCTTCCCCTTTTCTCTTCTTTGTTTCTTATCCATCCTATGTTGCCAACTATTTCCTCCTATGAAGAGTTCTAAAACACTGTCTTTGTGTTTACACCTCTGGACCTCCAGACATGACTGCTACCTGCTATTCCATGTGTGAATTCTGAAGACATTGTGTCCCAAATCATAACTCAGATCTCTGACACTAACCAGCTGCTTCTTCCCCAATGTCTTCAAATCAGGAACATGTACATACAACTGCATAGACATGAGATCATTTAAATAACAATGCAGAAAATATAAGGGAAAAAACAATAAAAAATTTCAGGGTAGATTAAAAGTATATTCTGAACTACAAAATAAAAACTAGTGGGTCAAGTCAATGACCATTGGCAAAGGGGAAAAATCAGAACAATAGCAACAACAAAGTCTTTCCATCTACTAATTCGAGAACAAGTGGACATCCACTTGCAAAAACTGAATGTGAAACTAAACCCTCCACCCTTCACAAAAATGAATTTAAAATGAATCATAAACCTAAATGTAAAACGCAAAATTATATATATATACATGTATATATATATGTGTATACATATACACACATATATAAAACTCCTTGAAGATAACACATGACTGTGGGTTTGGTGATGACATTTTAATCTATAAGAAATGATTAGAAATCTGGCTTTCATTACAATTAAAAAAAAATCTGTTCTTCAAAAGACACCATCAAGAAAACAGGAGGGTAGTTACAAACTGGGAGGACGTAATTGAAAGGCACATTTAACAAAGTACGGTTATCCAAATGTATTAATAACCTCTTAAAATGTAACAGTAAGAGACCAACCTGATTAAAAATGGGCCAAAAGGCCTTAACAAACATTGCACAAAAGAAACAGATGGCACATAAACACATGGAAAGATGAGAGCATCTGAAAACCTACATCATAGGTTTTCAGAGCAACGCAAATCAAAACAATGTGAAACTTCTACACACCTATTAGAATGACCAAAACCTGGAACACTCATCTCAAACAGTGGTGAGAATGTGGAGCAGCAGGAAGCCTGAGTCAATGCTCAAGACAATGCAAAGTGACACAGTTGCTCTGGAAGAGCTTAGTGATTTCTTACAAAACAAAACATACACTTAACTATGATGCTGCAAATATACTCTGGTATTTATCCAGCGGGGTTAAAAAACATATGTACAGATGATGACAACAGCTTTATTTATAACTTCCCAAACTTGACAGCAACCAAGATGCCCTTTTGTGTCAAGACAACAGAATATATTTATTATATCAGAATATATTTACTATATCACACCATGGAAAGGAAATTTAAATTGGTATTACTAAGTAAAGAAATTAATCTGAAAAAATCTACTGTATGATTCCAGTTATATGGCATTTGGCAAAAGGCAAAACTATGGAGACAGTACAAAGATCAGGTTGAGGGCAAAGGGGAAGAAGAGAAGGAACACAGAGATTTTTAGGATAATTAAGACATTCTATATACATTTGTCTAAGCCCACAGAATCTACAAGGCTAAGAGTGAATTATAATGTAAACTATGGATTTTTGATATAACAAATGTCCTATACTGGTATGGTATGCGGATGATGAGTGATGCTGTGGGGGTGTATATATTGGGGGAGGGAGGCAGGTATATGCAACTCTCAGTCCCTTTAGCCCAATTTTGCTAAAAACATAAAAATTGCTTTAAAAATGTCTATTTCTACATACAAATAAAAAAAAGTATATTGTATACATGGAACCTTTGCTGTGAACTTCTATTTCAACTAGCGGAATTTTGACTACTTCCCCAGATTTTTCCTGTGGTTCAGTTGATATGTTTTTGTTTTTGTTTTAGCTCCAGAAGTTAGAAAAAGGGATAACAGAATTTCTGATATTGGATATTTAAGAGAACAATAGAATTTATTAACATGTAACATGTAGCTTATAAATTAATCCTAAATATGACATTACCTGCAGTAGCAACCAAGACATAAGAAACAGCTCTTGGAGCTCACTGAACTCCCAGATACTGTTTTCCCAGGGAGGCATGGTCAACCCATCATATCTTTCAGAGAATTTCTAATATTTGCTTCCATGATCTGAGATCTTGACCTCAGGTGTGATGGGACACCTGCTCCAGGTGGTGGGCTTGCCTCTGTACTAGTCTGTGCTGCCCACACTGAGAACTCCACTAAGAACAAGCACACACAGGGCCCACGTGAAGGACATGTGTAGTGAGATGCATTCGGGCCTGTCCTGATCTCACTGGCTTCTGTTATCTAAATCCAGCTCTGCTTGGAACATGGGCATAAACTCACAGTGCCGATAACTTCTGGATGCTTCCTGACATGCCGCTAGCATTACACTTCTCATAGAGAATAGCCCATAGCCAGGGAGAAAACCACCATGAGTATAGCTTCTGTGAGTTGTGGGAGCCTCAGCATCTTAATTTTCTTTAGGAAAATCAGAAAGCTGCTCTGGCACAGGGCTAGGGTATGAGATATAGACTCTGCACAGTCTCCTTCCTCAGGGAGGCGTAAACTCCCACCTATCCAGGAAGAGACTTCCACTGCAGATGGTATTTACTTGGAGTGTCTGCATTTCACCCTAAGTTTTGTTGATTTTCTGCACCAGGATTCTAGAAATATCTGAAACTACAAGCTGACATGTCAAGTGCAACCAATACTCATAATATGTTAAGTCAATAAAACAGGCACCACTCACATTTAATGAAGACAATCAGACTTTATTATTCTACTGGTTATCAGAACAATGTAATATAAAGTAAAAGCTTTTATGAACTACCATTGCTATTATTTATAAAGTTTCCACTAAGAAACCACACTCTTACTTTTGTCTCATCTCCCTCCAACCACCTTCTATTTTCTCTTACAAAACATTCTTTGTTAAGAAGCTATTCTTTGGTCTCCCTGGTGGCGCAACTGATTAAAGCACAGCACTAAGAAACTAAAGCCACTTCAGCATGAGTTCAATCTCTGCCCCGGAGGTGATCCACATGGCACAGCAGACCTCTCCTGACCTGTCTGTTGCTCCCCACAGCAATGTACTTCATCAATCTGCTTGTTCTGCTCCCCACTCTGTCTCTGGTAAATCCTCTTACTGCATCCTCACTTCTGGCCTGTACCCCAGTTCTGTATGCATAAATAAATAAATCTTAAAAAAAAAAAGCTTTTTTGGAAAGATTTTACTATCATTCATTTTCATAGATTATATGACTAACGTGGTCCCTTAACATTCTTGGCAAATACAGAAAGCTAAACAGGAAAAATACAACAACACAAGAATACTGTTTCTTTTGCATAGTTATACCTACCAATACAACAAATTCTGAATAAAAATCATTTTATATGGGTGAATGAACCTTTTATAAATAAATCATTCCTTTTCAATAGCATTTGGAATAAGTTTTCTTCCATACCCAAAATATATTATTTGCTGTTCTCAGTACTTAATGTCTTAGTTTACTAGAAATATGAAACAAACTAGAACTTGAAATGGAGCTTTTCATGTAAACTAAATTTTTTTATTTGACATGCACTCTCCAAAATTATTCCAGGCCTGTTATTGAATTGGAACATTTCCAGATGGCCTCAATCTATATAATCAAATCACTCTTCACCCTCTTGAGTTGAAGACCACAAAGATGAACACTATGACTGTGTCAAAAATACAGAGTTTTTAGGTTATTCTGTCTGTACCTTCCATCTGTGCTCACTAGTTGTCTTAAGAAGGTGGCCAATACTCTAAACTATTGTGAAAAGTACAAGCCTAGACCTTGAATCCATATCAGAAGCCTTCACCTTCCCATCCACAGGGAACTTGCTACAAAGAAGTCCAGTTCAAGGCTCTGTTCATCACAATGCTGCTACTGGAGGCTGCCTGGCACACACAGCCACAGCTGGACAGGGGAACAGGTTACACAAGCTAGACCCACAAGCCAGCTTTAACAATGTCAGCTGGTCCTCACCTCAATGTTGCTGTCCTGCTGTCATCAGATAAACGCAAGTGTGGCTACTTTTCTATTCCAAATGCAGAAATAATAATAAGTTCATTGGTGGTGACTTTAACTAACAGTATTTTCTAAAACAGAGACCTCATGTTAGGAGGAAACTTTAAATAATAATAATAATTTAAAAAACACTCATAATTGGACCAAGCCTGCTTCTGATCCTGAAAAGCTGGTAAACTTGCCGCAATGCTGCACTTATTTGTAGTGAAGGAGAGAATCCAGATGTTATCTGCACTAACATGGCTCCAGTGGGTGAAGACATGATGTCCCATTTTCCTAAAGGGCAACTCCCAGTTCTGGGTCTGTGTCAGAGATATATACAATCACTAAGGGTAACCAAATTGAATGAGTTGCTTATATTTTATTGTTTATAGAAATAAGTTTGTGAAGTTCATTTTTTATTAGAGATAAGAAAAATGTGTTGATAAGGTGAAACATGATCACTTTACTTTTTGTCTTTCACCTAATACATGACAAGAAATTAAGACTAAGGGAAGATTAATATGCATGTTTTCCAACAAATGGTACCTCAACCATTCTCTGTCCCAAAAGAAACATAGTCTTTGCAACAGATATCCCTGTGTCAGCAATTTGTTTCTCTCAGAATTTACCCAGAGATCTCAGGGGTCTTTGGCTTTCACATATATCTTCCAATACTTTCCAAAGACTTGTCATTCTCCTAAATTCTGGTTCTGGCTTTTCAGAAAATTGAAGGATTATGTATCATTTTCTTAAATCAAAATATAACCTACTGAGTGCACAGTAATTTCTATTGCTGTATGAGATAAGGAGGGTTGTGGAAAGGTAAAAACAAAGAGGGAAGTAAGCACAGTGGACTATAATGAAATACAGATGATTTAGTGGTTGATACACTATGGTGGGAGAGGATCCTAATGTTACTGAAATTAAAAAGAAATTTATAAAATATGTAAATAATTAAATTTGGAAATAAAAATTTCTACTGTTGCATAAAAAATTGCCATGAATTTAGTGTTTTAAAAATATATGTATTTATTTCCTCATAGTTACTATGTGTTAAGAGTCCTTAACTTTGCTAAGTTTTGTGTTTAGGAGTTCACAGGTTATTATCTATGAGTAATCAGGCTGGAGTATTTACTTGCAAATTCACAGAGACTATTAGAAGAGTTCCTTCCCTTAGAAGAGTTCCTTCCCTTGTACCTATTGAATGGAGGGACCTGCCCCTTACTGACTGTGGCCTGGGGGCCATCTTCTGGTCTTAGCAGTCACTGATAGTTCCTGCTTCAAGGGCTCATAGCCTTCTTTAAACACAGTTCATCATCTCATACTGCTTGTTGTTTTGAGACCAGCAGAAGAATCTCTTACCAGATTCTGCTAAAACAAAATCTTATATAATGTGTAATCATCGGTGTGATAGATATGTCAGGAGCAAGTCGAAGATCTCAATGCACTCAAAGGACACACATGAGGAAGAGGTTCTGGAGGAGTCACAAGAACTGAAAGTGTATTTTACAGTTCTTTAATTGGAGGTTCTTAGAGGTAAAATAATTTACCCAGGGCTACAGGTCAGTGTTGGGGGGACTACAAATTCTCATCATGTAAAAGCATACATCCTTCTTAGTAAATGACACACATCCAACAAGGAGAGCTATGTACCACACTATGGAGCAATCTGGACTCAGTGACAGAGAAGCATCAGCACAAGCATGCTATCCATAATCAGTCACCCAATCTCTCTGGAATCACCTGTAATCCTAGGGTACCTGTTCCAGAGAACCTGCTAATACGAATTTGTTTCCTATGTCCCAGGTGATGGCAAAGCATTTTCTTTCCCAACATATAATTAATGTCACCAGAGAGGAGATGCCTGCCTTGTTCTACCGTATATCTCATATGATTTTATCACCTCTCTGAAGTTATATAATACAGGATCTATTATAATCATAATTTTCTCTATGGTGACATAGTTTCCAAAGATTTTTTATCACGAAGTAGCTCAATACTAATGAGCATATTAATTTAATAAATAATAGTTGTAAAAGTGTCAATCTAAGACCAAATGTCTTAGATTGCTGTCTCAGAAGCTGCAACTTATGAGTTGGCTCACACAGGGAAGTCCCCTTGTTACAAAGTAAGATTAGATTAAGTTCTTCATTTACATATCACTTTTGCCTCTGAAAGTAGAAAGTGCATTTCAAGCCTTTTGATGTTAATATGAAAACTAGAAAAATAAGGAAAGTTTCTAAGAAAAAAAGTCTATCACATATATAGGGCAACTGTCTGTTGAATGTAAACACATGCGCCCCTCATATAATAGGGGTAATGTGACAGTTATTAGTTAGGTGTTTACCATATTTCCAAAGTAAGATTTTCCTCACAAAAATATTTATCTAGTTAGAGCTCTAAGTATCTTAGAAACTTTGCTAATTTTTTAAACATTACAAATCCTACTAACATGTTGAGCCTTCAAAACAACCTCGGATGTGTATTGCTAGATCAGCATGAATGCTTACTCCTGTTCTGTTTCTTAGGAAACATAACTCAGAGAAGCTGAGTGACTTTTGAGTGAGCTGCTCAATAATCAAGAGTTAGTAAATGGATGAAAAAGACCAGGCAACTTCTAAGCCACCAGGTGCTGACTCCCAGAGCAAAGACATGCTACATGTCTTCATATTTCTGGTTGCAGTTGTTTTGGTCTGCCTTAACATATGGGGGTAAAACTGAAACTCTGTCCCCTCTCAACAACTCTCCCTTACCCCTCCCCACAGCTCCTGGTACATACTCAGTCTACTGTCTAAGCTTTTTTTTTTTTTTAAAGATTTATTTATTTATTCATACTCATGTAAACTAAATTTTTTTATTTGACATGCACTCTCCAAAATTATTCCAGGTCTGTTATTGAATTGGAACATTTCCAGATGGCCTCAATCTAT
>NW_004567145.1:1704014-1720959 GCF_000260355.1 Condylura cristata
GGAGGAGATCCACATGGTGCAGCGGACCTCTCCTGCCCCACCCGCTGCTCCCCTCAGCAGTGTACTTTGTCAATCTGCCTGTTCTGCTCCCTGCTCTGTCTCTGGTGAATCCTCTCACCCTCTACATCTCTGACCTGTACCCCAAAATGTAAAAATAAGAGAAATGCTTAAATCATAATTTTACCAGTTTACTTTCATAATGAGAAATATGATTGTTGACATGATTGATAAGCAAAATCAAACTAACAAAGTATGAGGTTTGGAATAGCATGTTTACACAGTAAGGCTCTATAACACAAAGCCCAGTTTTCTATTTCCTTCGTGTCACTAAATGTCAATGTGCAGGGAAGTGGAACGCTCACTTTTCATTTTGCTCTTATCAAAAAGGCCTCCATAAAATGGCAAACTAATGACAGCTAAAAATGTGTAAGAATCTAATCTTTGTCAAACACTTGCTTCTTTAGCTGGAAAAGTCTGGGAGGAAATAATTCATAACAAAAGGTGGCTGAGAAACAACGAAAATAGCTCATTTCCTTTCTCTGTGAACTCTCATTATTGACGCCTGTTATCTCTCTACCCAAGGAACTTCCTTGGCAGCAGGGCTGTTTTTACAGACTCTGTAGAGGGACCCCACAGGTTTACAGGGAGGTTTGTTTTGGCAATGGAATTTGGTTTCCTGTGAACACAATGCCATCCGCACCTTCTCATCTCCAGAGAAAAAGGAAATGTCCCTGTCCCAGAGGTATCTCCTCAGCATTTCCACTTCCTCTAACATTTTAGAAAAAATTTCTCTGTACCATAAATGTTGTATTTCTTTTTTTTAATTTTGGATATAAACAATATATTTATTATGAAAGGAGTAGTGAAGACCCATGATTAGTTTTGCACTAGTTTTGCTTAGTAAATAGGCAGACTTTATACTTGGAATATCTGAAAAAGCAATAGTGCAATTCATTTTTTGAAATGTAGATCCAAAAACAGTTTTGTTAGGTACAGAAGAACATTATACAGTCCTACTTGTGTTATTCTTTATTCAAAAATTTCCTTTTTTTTTTCAAGAATAAAGTTCAAGATTTTACTCTTTTATCAGACTTTTAAATTCCTATTACATATTGTATAAGTATATAAATAGAGTTTCTAAATGGAGGGGAGCCAAAATATACAGGAGGCATCTCAGAATATCAGCATATACCCACATTTAAGCTGCACTGACGTATTCACAGGGATTTGGCCATGCGTGCAAAAATCGCACTACACTTCATCTTTTCAATATAAATTTAATACAGGTTTCAGACTTGTCACATTTGTATGCCTCTAGCACAGGCCAACCTGGATGAAATGAACTCACCTAGGTAGCAGTTACACCTAGGGAAGAATATTACAGATATAAGTGCAGGGTTACTCATCACTAGCTTGTCAGTGTTGCTTAACTTCCTTGACAAAGACCATGGATGCAGGTAAAGTGATTTTGTTTCTGAACGATGTTTCAACTGCAGTGTGTCACCTCCTGACAAGCAGAATGGGTTACTGAGAAAGAGTTCCATGGAACTGAACACTAAGAATGCTAAGAAACTGTTCTGCTGAGAAATCAAGGAAATACTGTATAAACTGGAGCACAGATGTATTCTTCCTTTTAGAAGAGGTTTTAGAATTGTATATAATCCCTGAGTTTTGACTCTCCAATAGCAAATGCATGATTTCCCTGTGAGTATAAGGAAATAAGTGGGCTTTCCCTTTCAATGTTCTATTTGAGAATCTCTGTATCACCCAAGCTAACACTTTCCCTGCATCATCCCTGCCTGAAGCTGCAGCCTGTGAGTCCCAGACCCCATATCCCCACTCAGTACACAGTCACCAAGGGTCATATTTTCCTCCAATCAGCACCCACCCACCCAAGTGCTTACAGCAAAGTGGTTTCTGTGACTTTACTGCTCATTGTAAACCTTGACATCTGAATTAGTACAAGAGGTAAGAACAGCCGCATATACTTCATGAAGATTTTGTAGAGATTACATTAAATGAGATGATACATATGAAGTGTTCACATAGTAGATGAACTATAGCAAGAACTGCACTGTTTTGGGGTCAGTGTCTGTTTTGATGCTGACCTTGTGTCCAACTTGCTGAGAACTAGATGAAAGGCCCTCTCTGGCCAGCAGCACTGAAAAGTTGTATGCTGGTGAGTATACTCTCTGAGACTGGTCGGCATAATAGCTCTTCATGCCAAACTGACTTAACTTATAAAATAAGCTATCCTAGTCAGGATAGCTAGGATTTTATCCACAATCTGCATGCCAACTCCTGGGAAGCAATTTAGCAATTTAGCACTCACATCTTCCTCCAGTCTAGTTTCTGGCCCCTGATCAATCTACATGTGAAGAAGGGACTCCTGAAATTAGGATTAGAATAGAAGCATACAAAGAAAGATTGCAAGTGGGAATTTCCCATGAAATAGTCTGCTGTTGCTGAATTAGACCCACATGGTATAGTCTACTCACGAAATGGTCATTTATTCGCCAGTATTTTGGAAACATAAATTTTCTGTTCCATCTTGTATTGAGAGCCTTATAGGAATTCATTTGATTTGTCCTTAAATTGCTATTGAAAGATGACATTAGGAAATGAGTATAGGCAGCAAGTTAGGTAAAGTTCATTTATAAGTTCATTTATAAGCCTAATTGAGAAATAATCACAGATTAGAAAACTGTCCCATAATTCAATTAAAAATGAAATTGGGGCCCTCCCTGGTGGCGCAGCGGGTTAAAGCACAGCACTAAGAAGCTAAAGCTGCTTACACATGAGTTCGATCCCTGCCTGCCCGGGAGGTAACCACATGGCGCGGCAGACCTCTCCTGACCTGCCTGCTGCTCCCCTCAGCAGTGTACTTTGTTGATCTGCCTGTTCTGCTTCCCACTCTGTCTCTGGTGAATCCTCTCACCCTCCACATCTCTGGCCTGTACCCCAGTTCTGTATGAATAAATAAATCTTTAAAAAAAAAATGAAATTGAACACCAACATAACAGCACACTAGCAACAGACCAAAGCTGATTCTGGAAAGGTATTCAAGGTAATGTGGACAAGCTCAGTAAACCGGGATAGCTTAGAAGACTCCTGTGCAAGAGCCACAATGCTGAGCCATCCAACTGCCAACCCCTGCTCCTTGCCAACTATACCCAAATGGACCTGTTTCTGTTCCCTCAGAGGCTACCCACTCGGGATCCCTCTCCAATTAGAGAGTTCTTCTGGTTCTTCTTCCTACCTAACAATAAATCCTTGCTTTCTGTACCTCTGGTCTCATCATTGAATTTCCTCCTTGCCAAAGACAAAAATCTAGGAGGTCCTCAAACTACAGGCCTGCCCCCCAAAATCTTGATTCAGTATGTCTACACTGCTGTATACATAAACAGTATCTCAGTTTTTCTTTGTTACTGAATTCTATCACCCTGCCTCAAATTCACATGATGAATCCCTAACTTCTACCACCTCAGAATGTGATGTATTTGGAGAACATAAGGTTTAAAACAAGGTAATTAAGTTAAAGATGAGGTAACCTTCATGGGCCCTAATCCAATTGGCTTGGTTTCCTCATTAAAAAAGGAATAAATACCAAGGACTGATGTGTACTCACAGGAAGGGTTGTGTGAGGACAAGGGAGAAGACAGTCCAGCTACATACATGTAGCATCAGGAGAAGCCAATGCTATAAACACCTTGATTTTAGACTTCTACCCTCCACAACTGTGTAAAAAATATATTTCTGTTGATTAATGCAACTAGTCTATAGAATTTTTGTCATGGCAGCTCTAGCAAACTAGTACCCTTTTAATTTAGTTGGTAGACAGTGATGATACTAGCTAAAAATTCACACTATTATGAATTCTACAATTCACAGTATACCTGAAATTGGTGTATCAGCCTTGCTCTTTAGACCTTGAGTGCCTCATCATTGATAAATGGAGATAACAGTCCCATTTTAATGGGATTTTGGAAGATTACACATGATGATGTAAGCAAAAATAACTGTCGTAGTATTTTTCCCACATATTCATCATCATTCCCTCCCTCCAACTCTTCCTGACATAACACACTTTCTTATATTTCACTAAAACAAGCATTTTCAGAATGTCCATTGACACAAGCTATGCAACCTCTATTGACTGACATATTCCAGATGGAGACAGAAATGCTCTGAAAAATCAGACTTTTCATGCTAATTTATGTTATGATCTTCCTTTTTTGTATAATCATAATATCAAAATATTCTGAACAACCTTCAGTTTACAACTGGATTGCCTCAGCCTCAAAAGGCGCTACCTGGACCTGACAAGCAAGTATTGCACCAGGGTGAGAAATTCCTTTTGAAGTCAAAAGTGATTTGACAACTGGCTGATTAATAAAAACATATGGCTGTTACTGCAAAGTCTCTCTCATTGCCAGATGGAGGAAAACCCAAATCTTATCACTCTATCTCACATAGCCTTCTATTCAGTTTCTAAAGAAACACTCAAACTTCCTATTATCTAGTCTTTAGATATGGAATATTCACCCAAGTTGCCTATTCAGTGCTAATCAGGTTTTCTACCATCTAGACTTCATGAAAACTCACTTAAACTTTCTAACAAGGTTTTTCAAAGAACCTTACCTTAATCTGATTTACAAGAAATTTCCTCTTCCTGCCCTCACTTTACTTTACCCCCTAAGATGTCTCTATGAGAATGAAAGCCGCTAAGTAATAGATAATGTTAAGGGACTTTATTTTGGTTAATCTTCACTGTGGTAAATATAGTAATATTAGTCTTAAACTTTGTAAATCTATGTACCTGTTTTAACCTTGATGGATTGATTTTAAAAATGTTATAATCTCAACTAAAGGTCAAAACGGACCCCAGACTATTCTTAGAAAAAAGGTGACTGTCATTTCATATGCTAATGTCATCCCTCTGCCTGCATGAAATATATAAAATAAACCTCTGCTGAAGGCAGAGCAGGAAGACTTGTACCCAACTCCCATTCCCATGTCTTCCTTGCACCCACTCCCCTTTTTTCCCTTATTCCCCTTTTTCTAGGAATCTTCTGGACGATGCCGTTCCCACCTTGAGACCCTGCCTGTTCTGCCCCCAATAATCCATGATTGGGGGCAAAGAGTCTCCAACAGCCCATACCATTTTTGTAATGATGTTTGGAGAAAAACAACATAGTCCCCACTGAAACTATGGATAGAATTTTATTGCTCCCGTAAGTCTTTTCTTTGAAAGAATATCCTTATTTCTGTTACTTTTAAAATATGGAATGGTGACTTCAGCTTTCAATTACCATAATGTTCTCTTCTGGGTCACCTTTCAGTTTTCTTTTTTTCCTATTAAAATATCATAGTCAGATATCTGGTCACTCTAGGTACAGAGCTCAGTTCATCAGCACTGAGAGAACTAGAGTATGATCAGCACTACTGTTCTATGACATTTCACTGGTGTAGGCTAAATCTGCTGCAAGTTATCCTTAGCCTCAGTCACTGCCAGCATCAAAACTATTGTACCTTCTTCTTGGGTGCAGCCTTTGCACTAGACCCCTTTTCTCTCACTGGAAAACGAGAGTTAGCCTTGGGCTGTGATATATGGAGGAGACTGGATAGGACCTAGGGAAAAGACGATTCATATCCAGGGTCTGTAGCACATGGAACAAACAACATTGACCTAGGTAGCCTGTACACCCTCTTCTCCTTCCTCTCAAGGTCATCTTATTAAAGTTCTGTCCAGCTGATTAAATTACTATGGAAACTCCTATTTGCTCTCAACCCACTCCCACTTAGCCTGTATATGTATCCGTCTCCATGCAGTCATCAATTAAACAAGGCCTATGCTCCCAGTGTATGTCATCAGAGACCTCCATTCAGACACTAAATCAGAACTGGTGATAAAGTTACAGCTTCTCACATGGGTCTCCTGGCTGCTTTACTCAGTTCATGTTATCTGTTCATAATATTCACTGGGGGTCCCCTGAAGGCAGGCATGCTACTTAGGATTGGGGACATACAAGAACAGGTCAGGGATTCAGTCAGGTGGTTGACAATAAGAGGCGTGAGCTCAGGAGGCTGGGATGACACTGGGTACTGTGGACTGTTGATCTTTGTTCCAAGTAGTGCTTCTACATAGTTATCCTTCTACAGAGAACAACTAAGGTGCTCTTTGAGAAGAGCTCAGAGCATAAGTAGCTCCTGCAATAGCAGCAAATTAGAAAATCACAATGTAAAATGTATATTGAGTCACACTGTCTCAGAACATCTCATCAGCCACCAAAGAGACAGAGCACCAAGGAGGGTACACCACAAAACCTTCCCAAGAGACTAATATGGTATGTGTCCAAAGCTTCAGGGTGACTCTACCAGAAGAACTGTTTTCATCTTATGGAAACTAAAATACCAGGACACAAATGGAGAAGATTATGCACTCAAGAGAAAGACATGCTTGGGGAAGGGCCATTTCTTTCCATAATAAGTCATTTTTTACTGAAGGTAGGGATATAGCGAGTGCCTTGTGTCTTGTTCCTGTGAGATTTCTGAACTTTCCAAAGAGAGATATTCAAAACAGGTTGAGGAACACACAGAAACACACAGAAGAGGCTAAAAGGCAGGAGTCTCTCACCTTCTCTACACAGAAAAAGGGAAGAGACCCACGGGCTGGAGGACAAAGGGTGAACGAAATGATAGAATCCACTAATTTCCTTGGCAAGGAAGGTCAATCCCATTTTGCAAATCCTAAATGCACTGTTCCAACCTCCTAAGGTGAGACAGAAATGTGAAAGGAGATGTGGTGCTCCATCCCGCAGGGTACACTGTTGTTGAGAGCAGGGGATGTTAGAAGGGAATCCTGGCACTGAGTTTGGGTGTAAAATTTGAAGTATATTCAGGTCTGGGATGTGTCACTGCTGACACAAGGATCCCCACCTGCCTGATAACATCTTCTTTCTCTTTTAGGCTTGTATCACCTTTTACAAAGTCACAGAGACAGTGTATCCATATCTAAGTCCAGCTTCATTTCATTGTTCTGTTTCTGTGGGTGAAGAAGGGGAGACTTCTTCACTTCTTTAAAAAGGCCAGGAGTCCCAGCCTGTCTAGAGGGAACAGAACTGGCAGTCCTGGGCTGGGTGTCCTAAAGGGAATGCTCAATCTGGCCTGAAACTGTTTCCAAATCTTAATTGAGGAAGGGACTTCATTACTAAACAGGATATTTGTAAGATTTAAGGCACAAAATTGATGGGAAATATAGTTTACCAATGCCCCCCCCCCAAAAAAAAGCATGACATGCACAAGTGGTTATTGTGAAGAAAACTGTTTAAGAGGCATTGGAGGATGAAAGTGACAGGATCTAACTAGCAGGGGAGAAAGATCTGGGTTATTGCAAAGCACTGAATAGAGGACAGAGACTGAGGCCAGGGGAGAGTGGGATGGGTAGAAGTGAGGAGAGAAGAAATGCAGAATTTTTCACTTTGCTCACATTTCTTCCATTTTACCTTTATTTTGTGATGCGATTGTGCCCATTTAACAGATGGGAAAGAGGAGCTGGGCTATGTACCAAATGGCAGAGGCCAGCCTTCAGACCACACTAGATGTGGATGTTCCTTTCCCTCCTCTGATGGAACATACATTTAAGCATTCCGGCAGTGGTGTTTAAAGATGTTCTGTAATATTCTAATTTCCTGACTCTCATAATGAGCCAAAAAATGATGCTTCAAGTAATAATACTTTTTACCTAATTTCCAACATCAATTTTCCTAGTTATTCATATAGTATTAAATTCTAGAACTGAGGACATGGCACTGAGATACCACAGTATCTCAGTGTCTCAGTATGATTGAGTATCAAATACAATTTTCAACAAATATTTATTAAATACATAGGAAAATATTACTTAGAAAAATCCATTTTGGGTTACAGTACTAACTGGTCGTAATATAAACTCCATCATTTTTTATTTTAATAACTAGCATCACTAGTCATTTTAGTCCCAAAACAATGTTTGAGAAAACTTAGAAATGTGTGTGTCCTGCTGAAATTTAATTTGTTGAACATAATGAATGCACTAATTCAAATACTATAAAAGAAAGCAAAATAACTAAAATATTTTTCAAATTACTTTTTTTCACATTAAAAAAAGTAATCAGCAAAAAGCAGGTATATTTGAATGTACATTGGATAAATTAATGACTAGCTGTTTAGCCTAAGTTTGCAGTCAATGATAACTGAAATTTGACAACAGTATTGTCTAGCAAATTTCCAAAGATAATTATTTTTTTTAAAGATTTATTTATTTATACATACATAACTGGGGTACAGGCCATAGATGCAGGGGCAGTGAGAGGATTCACCAGAGACAGAACGGGGAGCAGAACAGGTGGACTGACAAAGTACACTGCTGAGGGGAGCAGCAGGCGAGACAGGAGAGTTTTGCCTCACCATATGGTCACCTCCAGGATGGGGATAGAACTCATGCTGAAGTGGCTTTAGCTTCTTAGTGCTATGCTTTAAACCATGGCGCCACCAGGGAGGGCCCTTGATACTTATTTTTAATCACCTGACAGATTAAAAAGTGAAATTATATGCCGTGTCATCTGCAAATTGTTGCACCAAAGGAACAATTTGTGATTAATAGGAGGTTTCAGTCTTTAATAGATAAACTAAGTCAGCTAAATAAGGATAACCTGACAACATTCTACTCTGATTATCCTCACAGGCTCCTCCACTACTCTGCAGGTATGGATTAGCTGGTAGGTGCTCATAATTTGCCAGAAAGATAAAACACTGCTTCAATAATATTTGTCATTGTTTAAGAGAATGAGCTTTTTCCAGGGGCCTAGTAATTATGCATTATATCTTTGGTATTTGTAACAACGAGTTTCACTTTTAATCTGCCATTTGACTGATGCAAGATCCTGGCTGGAGCATTTCAGCCTCCCTGTCTCAGGCACACTCCTCCAAGTACTACTTTTCATCTTTACTCTGCTCTGAAGCTTGAGCCTAAGGAAATGAGATACAGAAGATGAGTGACTTGCCAAGGTCGCATTTCCAGGAATGACAGAGTGGGAATCTACACCAGGGTCAGTCTCAGATCCCTTACACCATGCACCCGAAAAACCAGTTTTGATTGCTCACATTGCAGGGGAAGGAAAGAGGACTAGAGGGTGAGTGAAGGGGTGCACAACGAGGT
The DNA here is from genome assembly GCF_000260355.1 of Condylura cristata. NCBI lineage: Eukaryota > Metazoa > Chordata > Mammalia > Eulipotyphla > Talpidae > Condylura > Condylura cristata. The sequence goes on from NW_004567145.1 coordinate 1,713,214, forward strand.
ACCTGAGCCCGCAACCCCCAAACGCCTGTACTGAGCCATCCATCGGCAGTCCAAGTGGAATAGCCTGCAGAGGTGAGTTATATTTCTTTGGGGCTCTGACCCAGCACAAGGCAACAAGCAAGAATCTGAGACACTGATCTGGCCAAGGACAAGGCAACACATCATCTTAGCATGAAGTGGATCTTAAGGGCAACCCGAGTCTCAAAGATGGAAATGGAAGCCAGAGTCCACCCAGAACAGACAACTCCTTTGGCTTTCAACATGAGAATCCAGGGTTCTAATGTGAAGAAGTGAGAGCTGTTCAATTATTAATTTATTTTAACTTAGACTTAGGCATTAGCTAACAGGCAACAGCTAACTTTATTACAAACTGCACAGCAAAAATTCACCTATTTTCAGGTAACTTTCTGCTAAAGAATCTGTACATATCCATTAACACTGTTTACCCTGAGTGGTGCTGCTTTTCATATTTGATTGGTAGTCAGATTTTTGAGCAAGAGGATAAGGGCCAGAGCAGTCTGTGGATGGGTAGCTATCAAAAGTGTTACCTGGGAACCTGTTGAAGTTCAGATTCTGAGAGCTCACCCCTAACCTACTGAATCAGTCTGGGATGAGAGCCACAGAAGATGTGTTTTAATAAGTCCTTTAGGATGTTTCTGATACTCAAGTTAAAAAAATACTGACTTAGCATATGGACCATATCTTATTCTTGTTTAAATGTTCCACACAGTTAAAACTACCCTTGAGATACTGGGAGGATATAAGAGGACACCTCCTTATCACTTGTGCCATCTGACACATTTCTCTGCTAACAGGCTTACACAAAGACACCTTTTGTTTCTTTCAGTGGAGATCTCTTTTAAGTTTTTAGAAATACAAAACACAAATGATCAAATTATGAGTATTATGATCAGGTAACAAATACTGACATAAATATTACATTTTTAAACTGGAAGATGTTTGAAATTTTTCTATCTCTCACTAAGTATTACATTTTTAGTACTAGCTGATAAGGAAAGGCCTTTAAACTATGAAAATTTAAGCATTACTATTTCTTATAAACTAGTCATGTCCTTGAATTTAAGCCTTGCTTTCTCATTCAGAACATTGGTGCTAGTAACAGTTACATATAAATAAGGCCTTCCTAACAAATATCTTATCTTTATATGGAAGGAAGTTCATGGAGAAGGAACTGACGTTCTTCCCCAATGGTGACGACAATTCATTTTTTTGAGTGTTTCCAAGAATTCAGTAAATAACAAAATAACATTCATTAAAAAAAAGGGCATGTTCATAGCAAATGCTAAAATCTTGTCCATATGCTGTTTGTATACTTTAAGAAGAATATGCTTTTGTGAGCCATTTTCTACACTTTTTCTTTGCCAAATAGGTTTCAGTAAAAAGCTTTTACTGCCTCAGTAAAACTGAGGCACTATTTTTACATACAACACTATTTTTCATTCAGAATTCCCAGTTCTCTATTTACTGTACATTTTCTCACTCATGTAGACTTTATACACCATGGATACACACACACACAAAAAAAAAAAAACAGAAAAACATAGCATATTTTCTAGATGGAAAATTTTTTTAAATGCTGATGTAGTTTAAGATCTATATTTTATGATATCAGGAAGATAATTTGTAGCAAAAAGTATAGACACTAGAATTTACAGTTTCACAGCTGAAGAAACAACCCTTTCAATCAAAACCAGAAAGAAATACCCAGGGATAAATATTTGAAGGGTGGTAAACGCTGTAAATTATGATTTGTATGTTATGAAAAAGTTCAGAGTCCACAACCAAATAAAATAATGAGGTTTACTATAGACAATTACGGGAAGCAACTTCATGTGCTGTCATGCAAGCCTACAACAAAATGACACACCTTTGTGCCTAAATTCCTTTTACTCAAAAGACAGCTAAAACACCATGAAAAACTTAAATTGGCAGCACTCTGAAGATATTGGGAAGTACAAAAAGCAGAAATTTCTCTCTAAAATGTGTTACTACATTAAGGCTTTTCAGACAGTTTTAGGAGTTTGAATAGAACAATGTGTGGGCTGGGAATAGGGTGGTCTTTTAGGTCTATTCCTGCAGGCTAGATAAAGATGATTTATTTATAAAGACAAATAGACAGATGATCTGATACCTGGACAGGCAACCAAGAAGAAGATAGTAAATAAGATGTCACTATGCTGCCCCACAACATCGCAAAGGCAACTTCCAACCACCATGTAGGTGCCAAGTGTGCACTGTGGGGCCATACTTAGTTTCTTGTTTATTTTAAGGAAAAGACAGTTTATGAGAGAACTAAAAAGGGTTCAAACCTTAAGAATAGTGAGAATGTGCTATTGCTGAACATTGTGAAGCAGCAACAAATCAGGTAACAGGAGAGCAGAGCAAAGAATCAACAAAGAGTCAACAAAATGGGTTTAAAATGCTGTAAAAGCTCATGTTTATGGTATGGAAATGCCCTTGTGAAGATGGGGTACAAATGACTGAGAAATTCCTCAGCTTAATGAAAAAGAATGCATCCAGACTTTACATCAAAAGCTGACCTAATCTCTCAGAACACGTATGATGCAGTCTGGCTGCTAGAACTCCATTTCTAGACGAATTCAAAGCAGGATTTCATCCTGGCCACTATTAGGTGTTGTCCCTACCACACTTAGCTCAAATAAGGATGGAATTTAAAAACCCAAAGTTCACATTTTTTAAAGTATCACATTTCAAGTCAGGAAAAGAGGAAGTTACTGTTTTAAAGAGTAGTGGGAAAAGTGAGGGTTGGCTGTTTCAAAAAATGTTTTAGGGTACATGAATACATAGAGGAGAGGGACCTGAGTTGGGGGCACCAGCTGCTGAGAATAGGGATTCTTCTCAGTGAGCAGGTCGTGACTTAGAAAGGCATTAAGTTGCTCAAAGGTAAGCATAAAAGAGAAGGCTTCTTAAATCAAAGATTTTTCCCAAATAAATGATATGTTACAAGACAGCAACTTAAGGGCTGTCCTTGGTGGTACCACAGGTTAAAGCACAGCACTGTGAAGCTATCAGCAGCTGCTTAGGCATGAGTTCAATCCCCAGACAGGGAGGTGACCCATATGGCACAGCAGACCTCTCCTGTCTTGCTCACTGCTCCCCTCAGAAGTGTATTTCATCAGTCTGCTTGTTCTGATCTCCACTCTGTCTCTGGTGAATGCTCTCACCCTACACCTCTGGCCTGTACCCCAGTTCTTATGCATGAATAAGTGAATCTTTAAAAAGAAAGAAAGAGAGAAACTTAATATACAAAATATTCTCACCTCCCCTGTGAATCTGAATATGGGGCACCCATATATTATATTATGTATCACCCCTGTTCTATACAAACTTCATATTTCTTAAAGTTCTTAAGTGTGTAATTTCCTCATTAATTAATAACAATGAGCACAATTTCAATGCTAAAAATAAAGTAAATGTTAATTTACTTTAAGGCACAAAAAAATAGTTTCCTTCCTTCCATGCTGACAACAAAGTATATACTCTAGTCACTAAAGGCACAAGCTTGAAGGATTATATTCTTCTTGGGGAACTTCCAGAGAATTAACTGGTTTACTTAAAAGGCATACTGGTCAATATGGAGGTGTCTCAAAACATTAAAAAAGAACCTCCTTTTGACCTAATAATTCCACTCCTAGGTATCTATCCCAAAAGTTCAAAAACACTAATTTGAAAAGGAACCACAGTTATTACTGCATTATTTATTATAGCTAAATTACAGAAAAAACCTATGTGCCCCAGAACAGATGAGTGGATCAAGAAGATGTGGTATATACACACAATGGAATACCACTCAGTGACCAAAAAAGATAATTAATGCCATTTGCAGGGACATGGATAGAGACTGAAAGGATACTGCTAAGTGAACTAAGTGAAGGGAAAGATAAGTACCAAATGGTAAGCTAATACGTGGAATATAAAGTAAATAAATTAATAGTCACATAAAGTCAAGCTGAAAAACTAACTCTTAATAGCTGACTAAAGATCTGAAGCATCAAGAAAGAGAAGAGTGAGGGAGGAGTAAGAACAAAGAGCGAAGGGCGCACCCTGAGTTATGGCGGTGGGCCGTAGGTGAGTGGGCGGTGGGCGCACTATGGCGGTGATGCCTGGAGGTATCCCAGTGTTACTCAGTTAAAAAAATAATTAATCAATTAATTAATAAAGAGAGGCATGCTGAACTAGAGCTGCCCTTTACCTACCTTTTCCGACACCCTGTCTTGCACAGGTGGCCCTGCACTGGGGAGTGGGGGAGGCAGTGGAGCTCGGCGCTTCTTCATGTCTGACTTCATAGACACTCCTGAAATGTTGCTGAGGGACAGGGATGTCCCCAGTGTGATGGAGTGTGACTTCAGAGAGGGGGAATTCGGTGTTGTTAAATAGCCCTGCTGGAAGAAGAGACAAACAAGAAATCTCATCAGTATGAGACTACAGCTCTGTGGATGAAGGCTCAAACCTAGAACAAGGTGCAGGCATCCATCCCAGCACTAATATCAACATTTCCAGAATGGACGAAGCAAAACTTTTAATGTAGAAAAACTTAGTAAATAGAAAACATTTTCACTTTGCTAGGATATTACATTAAGATATTTACATGACAAATCCCTGCTGCAAGGATTATTTTCTTAATCATAAAGAACATGACTGATGTTTTGAGTATCTAAGAACTTAATATTGACCAGTCTAAGGTATGAATCAACCTCCTTAAAACTTTACCCCATCATTAGAGTAAGCTTAGGTAACAACAAAAAAGAAGTAACAGTCCCAGATGTACACTTTTTCATTGAGAAACCAAGTTTAGCCACCTTGTTTCCAGGAGTGGCTTCCATTCTAACTTTCAGAAGTTATAAACTAATGACATTCTATGGAGTCATGATGTGCCACGACAGATAACAAATAAATGAAACAAACACAACCCAACACACTATTTGCTCCCAAGGAGCAATTTCTATATGGGGACTGATGGGAGACAAGACTGGATTGCAGTCTTGTCTCACTCTAGGCTGCTTAACAGAATCATAGATCAGAGGATTTAGAGAACAGAAACTCTAAATTCAAATTAAAGTGAAAATACAACTACCATCTGCTCTGGTGCTCTTTCTCCCTTCCCTACCTGGTTTCTCAATCAGCAAGGTGCCCAGGAGTATTTCACCTTGAGATCTCTGCAATAGAGAGGCACCCTCCTGGACTCCATTCCTGGTTTTGTCTCTTATAATTGGCATGAACTTGGTAAGTGTCTTAATTCCTCTCTGTCTCAGTTCACCTCCTATAAAACTGGAGTGATAACAGCTCTTATATCACAAAGTTCTCAAAATGCACGGGTTACTACATGTAAAACAGCACTAGAAAGTTCTTGGCACAAAGGAAGCACCCAGTATAGGCTAACTCTTCAGATGTCAATGTAATTGCTTATTTGTATGTCTCCTTGCCTATAAAAGTGGAAATTCCATGAGGACACAGATTATTGCCTATTTTGACCTATTATCATATATATGCCTTCAGCTCCTTCTAGAGTTTAGTGTGTGGAAGGCCTGAATCAACAGTCTCAAGAATGAAGAGCATACAGATGACCTCTGGTGGCTCTCTCACATTTCTCTCACATGATGATCTTGTGGAAAAGACTTCATTTATGCAACTAGTTCTTCATATTTAAAGTAAATAAACAAAGGAAACCCATCATATTCAGCAAGGGTCTTGTATTACCTGTGCTCAAATTCAACTTCTATACCTCCCCACCATATACATCACTTAGTTCCCTTAAAAGATTCTTGGGACTCATATCTTCTTGTTCTTAAATATCATTGAAATTGAAGGAAAAAACCAACCCCTGGGGTTGCTTTTCATGCCAGTTCATACTTCTTTATAAGACACATCAAAGTTACCCAATACCTGTCGCCACAGGAAATAAGGAAACAATGGATGGAAAACAGTTTGATACCCCCAAAGTGTGCTAATATCAATATAGGCTTCCATGGAAATGTGAGCATGTCTCCGAACACTTGACTTCCGCAGACATCAGACTGGTTTCTAAGCAAATAAGTCAATAGAAAAGTAACTCACATTCAGTATTTTCTCTGTCTTATACTTACTTGACGACAGAATACAGATTTACCTAACAATGCAGGGTCCACATGATAAAACAGAGTAATGAAGTAAATCAGAGTGGGGCCTGCCTAGTTCACTTTAGAACTTTGAAGGTGTTTCACTGGATGCTAGCTATACTCAAATGCCCCCACATGCAAGGTGGATACAAACATTTTTGTAGTTTGTTAAAACTTCTAAATACAATGAAACTACTCATACACTAAGCCAGTACTGCTATCTCTGAAGTATGCTCAGCCTTACTGACATTCCGTAAACACGATGTTCATGACAATATATTTCCCAACTCTGATGCTAATTGCTTTTCTTCACTCCACCCTGTCTAGACTTGGAACTTCTAGTCCTCTTGTCCTTGGTTCTCACCACAACTATGCATGCCTGCCTGATCACTCAGCACCACTGTGAGTCCACTTCTGTTCTTTGAAGCCCTGATGATTATTTGAAGCTCTGTGAAGAACACACCCTTAAATGTTTATATTGATTTTGGATATTAATTCTGAAATACTTCCGCTTCATATAGAAGATTGACATCCTAGACTGTCAACTCCTAGAGTTGAAGAACGAGAGATGAGGTTCTGATGGCACAGTGCCCACAATGTAAACCTGAGCAGGGATCTTAACAGCAGAAACATATTCATCTTTAAAATGGGAGAAGTTCCATTTTCTTCAAATTTGCTGCATCACCTAGTATGTTTCAACCACATTATAAATATCCAATATATGCCTGGTTTCCCTGATAATTCTCTCATTTCTTGAGAATGTACCTAAGAATGAACTCAGTTGGGCTACAACAAGGCTTTAAAACCAAACCAGAGCCCAGGGTACACTCCAACCCCATCACCTGAAAGGTCTGCCATGACAATAGGCTTCTCACCATCTATATCTGCATCTCCTAAACAGAACTAAATTTTGACATGTTATTTTTAGTCTATATCTGTTCTACTCAGCCCATAAATTCTCTCCCCATAAGCCCTGTGACCCTGCACAGTCACAGAGAGGCCAATTTCAGGGTCCACTAGACCTGGTCTATTGCCCTCCTTTTAGTTCTGCTACACAAATGTTACACAACCTTCAACCCATGGGTAGCCAAAGTGTTTGTGCTACACAGAGAATATTTGTGGTTTAACTCCTCTCTTTTTTCTTACTTTTGGAATTTGTACACAGACTGTAGAAAACAATGCACTGGATAATTGGGGTGGAAAACACCATTAAGTATAGGATGTCCTTTAAAATGCTGACACATAGCAACATTACATAAAATGGAAAACCATGACTCCAATTTTCAAGATATCCTGGCCATATCCTAGCATTCAAGTTTTTGGTGTTTTCTCCCATTAAAATGTGGCAAAATTCCATGAGGGACTGACCACAGCTTGCCTGCTAGAGGGATTTGGTTTCCTATTCCTGTCCAAACTAGCCAATAACATCTTTTTTTCAAAAGAACAAGTTCTTGTAGAGGATTTAGTTTTTTGTCCCTGTCCAAACTTTTTTTTAAATGCCATGTAATTTTTCTTGTCTTTCCCTAAATGTTGGTATCAAAACACAGATATTGTGTAAAATAACAAGCACTGTATTTTAAAGTAGTTTTTCTCTTGTAAGTCCACTCTG
>NW_004567145.1:1721369-1794828 GCF_000260355.1 Condylura cristata
CTTAAAAAAAAAAAAAAAGGTAACAGAGAGCAGAAAGAAAATGAGTAAAGCAAACACAACTTATAACTCTCAGGCCTCTTGGGACTTCAGACTGCAGGGTCTGAGTTACATCAGGCAGGTTGGTAGGTGAAGGGGATGTTGTACAAGAAACACGGCTCAACTCTGTATCTACAGCACCACTGACACTCTATTAATTCATGCAATGCACTTAACAGGTGTGGAAGAAGTAATAATTTCAGGACTGGAATTCAGCTCAAAATGAGACCAACATCACTTGTAAGAACTGATTTTTCCACAGATTGCTAATCTAAAATTAAAAATACTAAAACTGATGATTTCTGTTTATATATTACCAAGTGCTCTTTTCCTTACATTTGAGTTGTATGATAACATGAAATGCTATGCTCCTAGTTGGACAAGAGCCTCTTCTAATGCCAAACAGAAGCTTCTCCCTGGGAAACAGCCCTATGGCCACCAAGCAACCCAACCTCCGGACGGCACAGAGTTAGCCTCAGATTTAACTGAGGAATGGGTTCTGTGGGCTCCAACCCACACAGGAGCATCACTACAGGCAACGCTGTCCTGCAAGGAGCAGTAGTAAGCCACAGGGGCAAGGTTTTGACAGCTCTAGGGCTCCAAAATTCCTGACAAAGATTCTAGAAGGCTAGCTTCCCTGGAATAATGCTGGGGCTCAAAGACTGTAGCTAGCATGGTTCTCCTTTAATATAATTTATAATTTACTCATAATTGATGAGCGATTAGCATTAGGCAAAAAGTTTGGTGTGTCCAAAATAGCTAAGTATTACTCATTAAAAAAAAAAAAGTTAATTTGGGCCCTCCCTGGTGGCTCAGTGGGTTAAAGCACAGCACTGAGAAGCTAAAGCCACTTCAGCATGAGTTCTATCCCCACCCCGGAGGTGATCCACATGGTGCGGCAGACCTCTCCTGACCTGCCCACTGCCCACCTCAGCAGTGTACTTTGTCAGTCGGCCTGTTCTGCTCCCCACTATGTCTCTGGTGAATCCTCTTGTTGCCCTGCACCTCTGGCCTGTACCCCAGTTCTGTATGCGTACATAAATAAATCTTTAAAAAAAGGTAATTTATTCTTTTAACTGTGGTTAACAATAGTATTCTCCCCATCAGGTATTACCACCATATGGGAGCAGCTACCAAATCACCACACTCTACCAACCATAGCCCTGTACTTTCCTCCCTCTTTGTATCTGTCAGTCCTCTACTCCTTCCCCACTTTAGCTGCCTAAGTTCCACAGTCAGCTTTCAAGAGTTCATTTTAAAGGTAGTATTTCTCTGCTTCTTTCTTAGTTTGCTTTCTCTATATTCTATACAGAAGAGAAACAGCATCTGATACTTACCTTTGTTCCTCTGACTTATGTCATTTACCCTTTCTCTTCCAGCTCTATCTCTGTTGCTGCAAATAGCATGAGCTTATCTTTATTTGACTACTAAGTAGTATTCCATTATGTATATATACCACATCTTCTCTATCCACTCTTTTGTTTCAGTATATAGGTAGTCTTTCTATCTTAGCCATTGTAATTACTGATCCAATAAACATAGCAATGCAGGTTTTCTTTAGAATTAGTGTTTTGTATTATTTGGGTAGATACCTAGAGATGAGATTGCTGGGTCATATGACAGATCCTCCTGGAGTCTTTGAGAAACTCCAAAATTGCTTTCCATAAGGGCTGAACCAGTCTACATTCTTGTCAATAAGAGGGTTCATTTTTATCTACGTCTTCATCAGTACTTGTTACTACTGATTTTGATGTGAGCTATTCTCACTGGTGTGAGATGACAACTCACTATGCTTTTGATTTGCATTTCCCTGCCAACAAATGATAATAAAGCATTTTTTCCACATGTCTATATTGACTTTCTTTGAAGATGTGACTATTTACATCCTCTGCCCACTTCTTGATTGGGTTATTTATTTTCCTTCTGTTGAATCATATGAGCTCATTCCACAATGAGCTGATTTTATATCAGTCCTTTCTGAGATGTATAGTTCACAAACATGTTTTCCCCATTCTGTAGGTGTCTCCTTATTTCAATTAAGCTTTTTAGTTTGCTGCTGGAGATGAATCCATAGCATCACGCTTTTGGAGTTAGCACAAACTGTTGTATTTTTCTTCAATCTGTTTTATTTATGTATAATTAACTTATAATATTATACTATTCTAAGTAATATAACACAATGATTCAGAATGTGCATTTACTGTAAACTGTATACATTGATCTCCATAATAAATCTAGTTAACATCTTCCACCATACACATCTACAAATTATTTTTCTTGTGATGAATGAAAACTTTTAAGATCTACTCCCTTAGTAACTTTTTCACATGTAATACAGTGCTATTAACTATAGTCTCCACGCAGTATACTATATACCCATGACTTCTCTATTTTATAACTGGGAACATACACTTGCTGACTCCCTTCAAACTTTTAAGCCCACCCGACATCCTGCACTTCTATGTGACCAATCCAGACATCTATGTTTGATTTTTCTTCCCTTAAATTGCTTACATGTATCTACATTAGGCACAGCCCATGCAGCTTGGGTTTATATTACAAGTGCACACCCATTCAGTCAAAGGAGAGAGTCACCTGCTAATAAACTGGGAAGGACACAGTGAAGTTTGACTAAACATGCCTTGAAAACAGATGAGTAAATATTGTTTTTGAAATCTTTCAGTTAAGATTGGATCCTGCTTCCCCAAAAACTAATGATGAAGTGTCATCACGTAAGCAAGTCTACTAAAAATAAAAGTCTAAGTGAATCTTCTGACATGGCTAGTGAGGAATTTAGATACAGGTTTTTCTTTAAGGTTGAGGAATAGATTTTAGTCACTGTGTAGCAGCCACTTACAACACTATAAGGATAGATTCTTCTATGTCTTCTAGTATGTTATGATTTCAGCACTTAAATGTGGCTAAAAGTGAGACCCAAGTTGACAAACGAACTACTCAGGCTGCTAAGCCCTCAGTGATGGCTTAAATTCAAGTCAGTTCTGGGAACTGTTGCCAGGTCTCCAACCCTTATACCATGCTGCCTCCTTTTGAAAGTCTTTAATACTTTTCTGTTTTACATTGTCAAGAATCTGCTAGGAGGGAAGATTCCTCAAACCTGTAATCTGAATGGCCCTTTCTGACAGAGGTTTGGCAAGAATCCAAGCAGGGTCACATAACAAACCAGATGAGGCAGATAGCAATACCCTGTGGCCCACACTCACAGACCCACCAGGCAGAGGTGCCCTTGAAAGAAACTTTCTAGAAAGAAATTTCTAGAAAGAAAAAAGAACACTACTTCTCACTACTAATTGCCAGCACAGTCCTAGGCAAGAGGTATTAAAAAAGTCACTTCCTGTTCTCCCCACCACTGCAAGGTACACACTGTCTACTTCTTCATATCCAGGAGCACAGCCTTTCTGAAAGAAGCCCTTAGGCCAACTCCTTAGTCAGAATGCTATCTCCTGGCATCCTGAGAATTTTTCAGAAAGAATGCTAGCCCAGGGGCAGCGAGGAACTTCTCTCAGAGACAGACAGGGAGATGGAACTTGTGAACTTAGTTTCTAGAACATAAAATGAAGACTGCTTGGCCAAATTCCCTCATAGGAAAGAAAAAAATACATCTAGATTGGATGGCTCTTTAAGTTAATAATACAAGCTCACTGGTGGCTCCAGGCATTAAGCAAGTGCATCATTTCTCTACTAGAAAAAACTTTTCTTAAAATGAGCAAACATGTAACATCCAAATGGTAATATCTGACAACTTGATCCTAATAAAATACTAGAGGAGTGGCCTTGCACCCTGGGCCCTCAGGAGGCCCCAGCACCATGCACTGTGCCACACAGCCTCTGCATGGAAAGGGAGAATTTCCTGCCTCAGCACAGCAACCAGTCTGGCTGGTTTGAGCTCATGGCTAGCTCATGCTGTCTTCCATCAGGACAGAGGGACTAAGAATGTAGCCAGCACTGTGGTCTGGAAATCTGAATTCTATCCCATGAGATCCTGAATGGGGCTGCTGGGGAGGGGGAAGAATAGAGTGACCAGGAGAGGGAAAAAGCTGGAACATGGACAGATGGGCTCTTCTGTGGTGGTTCTCTTGCTTGTGGATCCAGTCACTGCAGCTTCAGTTCCTGGCCTCTGGCTTTTCTGTGTGTATGCCTCCAGGCCTGGTACCCTGGCCTCAGTGGGCTGACCCTCTCCGGCATAGCAAGCATCTTCCTCTGGGTATGCAGCTGGCTCTAGCCCCTCTTCAGTGATAAGCCACCATCTTCTACATGTGACTAAGCTCCTGCCTACCTTCTGGGCCTCTGCTGCTCAGAGGACAGCTGCCATCTTTCACATGTAGCTTTTGGCTTGGACTCCATAAAACATATATCTGCAGAAGGACAGACTGCATCCTGCCACCTGGCAGCCTATAAGTTCTCTCCTTTCCTTTCCTTTCCCTCATTCTCTGTAAATCTATCTGGTTATTGCTGTTTCTCCCATGTGTCTGTTTCTGAGTCACATGCTGCAGAAGTAAAATGGGGTGAGGGCCCAGTAACCAGATTCTTGCCCTGTCCTCAATCCCTCTGCTTCAAAAATTAATGGAAGTACTAAAGGTGAGCTGTAGTAGCCCAAGGCTTTTGTGATAGGGCTAACTTAAAGCTAAGATCTGTTAGCAGGCACTTAAATGTTTGAAATATACAATTATTAATAATTGACACGTTAATAGTGACATTTTTAGAAGGCCAGAATCTTCTGAAGAGCTTGTCAGTTGAAAGGAAATGTATCTCAGTGTAATTCAAATATGTATAATACATAATGCCTGCCCTCGGGACCGCCATGATACTGCTAGAGTGTATGCCATGGTTTATGGGGTACAGGAAGTAAGCTACCAGTCCAGGAAGCCCCATGTCTGAGTGAACAAATTCTAAGTATCAGAGCTTGATTGGGGATGTTGAGGAGGAAGCAAGAGGAGGGACATCACAGGAGAATGTGGAGTCATTGTAAGCTACAGTATACAACAATGATAATGGACAGGTGTCAAAGAAGGAAAGGACCTAAGGGACTGGTGCATGTAGGGTTCCTGGAGAGGTACCAGACAGAAATGAGTTATAGGAAAACCATAACTTTGCACAACATGCATGTGTGTATGTGTGTAATGGTTTGCTGTGTATTAAGTAATGTGAGAGTTCTAAGTTGAACTTAGGGGGACAGGAAGGGATATAACTGATATAAACAATAAAACCCTAGTAACACAGAAAACAAGAGTTTTCTTTTAGAAATGCACATGCAAATTTTCTTTTAGTTAACATAGCAGCAGTTTTTGAATAATGACTGGCAAATATAACTAATCAACAATAAGATTTTAGGGCTTCCTTAGAGGCACAAGGGGTTAAGATGCAACACTATGAAGCAATGGGTAGCCACTGTAGCACGAATTTGATCCCCAGCCAGGAAGATGACCCACTTGCCGTGGCAGACCTCTCCTATCTGGTCCACTGCTCCCCTCTGCAGTGTATTTCAGTCTATCTGCCTGTTCTGTCCCCACTCTGTCTTTAGTGGATCCTCTCACACACACACCCCCCACCTCTGACCTATACCCCCAGTTCTTGTATTCATAAATAAATAAATCTTTTTTTTAAAAAAAAGCTTTCATGTTGCCACAGGTAAGAAATTCCTACAAACTAAAGTTAGGCTTCTTCCATAATTGGTGTGTGAACATTTTATTAACACTACAGGCTAGCTGAGGCAAGAAAATGAAAAACCTGACTGTTAAGTCTGACAGCTGGATGTAAGATACCTCTATGTGATATAAACATAATACTAAAATGAAAACCAGTCTCTTCAAAAGAAATCTGATTGTTTTTTCATACTTACATCAAATCAGAAAAGCTTCCTGGGTAAATGAGTCATTACGTGGAGGAAATTAAGCTGATTAGATTTCTCTCCAGGCAAAATTAATTTTCATAAAAAGTAGGATTTGCTTAAGAAACAGGAAGTGTTGTTATGGTTCAGTCATCTTTTTTGGTTGAGCAGACTGACTCTCCAAATCATTGTTCATGCTACCCTGTCCCTTATCTTTAAACATATTTATCATCTATTGTTATCTGACTTAGGAGAGAGTGAACACAAAATTTATTATCCCAAATGCACTGCTACCGAAGTCAAGGAAAAATGCCAAATTGAACAGAAAGCAGGGATAACTGCGTTTGGGGGAGTGTTCTGGACAGAGAACAGTTGGTCTCAGAGCAGGCTACTGACACAGGCCCAGAGCAGAGAGAATATGAACAGGTATGGGGAAGGAAGAAACCCAAATTGTTGGCTGTAATAATAATTATCAATGAAGGGCTCTATTTACTACCTCCTTGGGCACTTCATCCTATGATAACTTTCTGAACATCACTCATCTGAGTCCCCTATGAAAGGAAAAGAAGTTGAGGCAGAGACAGTAGCTTGCCCAAGGTCAAGAGAGGTTGCCGAGAGTTTGCCAAGAGAGGTTGGCTGAGAGTTTCTCAAACTTCTCTGTATATGAGAACCCAGGTACTTTCAAAGATGGGAAAGGTAAGGCAGCACTCCAGGCCAATGGCGGCAGGGACTGTGGACTGGACAGTAACTCCGCTATTTTTCTTTTTAAAAAATTACAGTGGCAGGACTATGGTGATGGCACATGGGTGATTGGTGATGGGAAGCCCAAGGGGGTTGCAAATGAGATGGAAAAATGCACAAAATGATGTAAAAATAAGCTATTATATAATTACAGTGGCAAAGACACATACCATACTTACAATTTGCCATTTTAAAGTGCATAGTCCCAAGGCACTAACTACTACTGAGGGGTCCTCCATGGTGGCACAGTGGGTTAAATCACAGCACTGCGAGCTAGCCACAGCTGTTTCAGTGCGAGTTTGATCCCCCATCCTGGAGGTGATCCACATAGTGTGGCAGACCTCTCCTGTCTCACCTGCTGCTCCCCTCACCAGTGTACTTTTCAGTCTATCTGTTCTGCTCCCCACTCTGTCTCTGGTGGATCCTCTCACTGCCCCTGCACCTCTGGCCTGTATCCCAGTTCTGTATGAATAAATACATCTTTTAAAAAGAAAATTGGGAGATTGCAGGAAAAATATTGCAATCTTTATTTAAAAAAAAAAAAGTACTACTGAGCTGTCACAGTGGTGATAGAAAGTTCTAGTGCCAGAACTTTCTTAGCATTCAGCAAGAAAATCCTGTATTTATTTAGTATCACTTCCCATTCCCTTCTTGATCAGTCCCTTGTATCCTCCAAATTGCTATGGACTTAGCTCTTCTGATATTTCATATAAATGAAATGAAACAATATGTGGGTTTTGTGTCTGGCTTCTTTCATTTAGTAGAGTGATTTCAAGGTTCATCCATGTTATACCATGTGTCAGAATTAATTTCTTATTATGTATGATTAATATTCCTTTGTATGGGATAGTCCTAACTTCTAGTGCACACACTCTAAAACATAAAAATGTAAATATAAAAGTAGTGAAGGAAATGTTCATGGAGTAATATACAAAGGCTGGAACAAAATCCAAGAAAGGGCAATCAGGATACCAGACAAAACAGTTCCAGAGAGCCCTGATTTAAAGAGAGAATGAATATAAAACAGGAGCCATGTTAACTCGAAGTCAGTATAGGCTCAATTAATTGCAATACTCGAAAAGTCCTCATGTCTGCAACTTACTGAGTAGCAACGGGACTGCCACGCATCGCACAATCAAGGTATTCACTACTAGTTCAATTTACTGGCACCATGGTTCACTTTTCTTCCCTTGGGTCATAGGAATTCTTTATAGAAGCTGCTTCAACATCTATCATTTCCCATCTACATGTATGACAGGGCTGTATGCATTTTTACAGAATCCACCTTGGCTGCCATCTCTTTCAGCAAATTCACCAGATCAAAGAAAAGGAAAAAAAAAAATCTTCAAACCTCCCTCTTTCTTCTCATGACCTGCATCCCCAGAACACTTCTGCAGGGTGCTATTGATTCTGTGGCCTGCCTGTAATTCTTGGAGCTAAGGAAGGGTTTGAAAAAGATAACATATTCCAAAGTAAAACTGTGTCCTAGCCATAGTAATTAGCAATAAGTTGCCTGAGGAACAACGTCTTTTTTCATCCTTGCCATCTGATTTGCTGAGGGATTTGGTGAGGGCCTTGTAAAGGTTGGTTGGTATTGGGGCATTTCTGTATCTCATGCTTGTTTCAGTGCAGACATTCTTTAGCTCCGCTTCTTTGGGCCCTCAGCCACCAGGCTCAGGAACTCTCTAAAGGGACAGCCATTGAACCAAACCCAGATAAAAGGCCTCCTTGCAGTTACTGACTTTCATGTTTATAAACCGCTCAGGGCCCACCTGCTGAGACACTACTACCACTTTGTATTGAAAAGATTAAGTTTCAACATTACTGAAATTTACTCCGGATTCTGTTCTCTTTAGAGGGCCCTGAAGTCTGCCACTGGGGACTGTAAAATTCTTGTCTCTATGCAGACACCCACAAACATATCATAAACTTTTATTAGCACATTGCTAACACTAAACCTAAGTTGACTTAAATTTTCAAGTCTTGCCATTCTTGCTTCTTAATAATATTTTACTGCTAATTTTGATTTATTGCTATCAATTATTATGGGTGATAATACACAGTAGCAGGATACTGACAAATAATTTTCAGGTAACTAGAATAAAAACAGGGAATCATCCACTATTCTTATTCTAAAACAAATATAAACATACTTTCCCTCAAACTTACTTATATCGTATTTCATTATTGAATTATTTTAAGTTCATTATTATTCAATTGTATTACAGTTTATTTACTAACTGAAATTTTACATTAACTTAATTAATGACAATATTTATTAATGAACTACCATTTTCAGTAATTTTGTCACTGAAAAAGTCAATGCATTTAATGTTACTAAATTATAATTACAGATTTTGTCCTTGTAGCAGTTCAATTAAACTCATATTTAAACTAACATTTTTTTTTAAAAACAAAGTCAATGAGCAAAGTGGTTAACAGCTAGTTTATCTAAACTCAAACCATTTTCCTTGAGACTCCTCTCTTTATCACCAAGGCAACAGAGCAGAAGCAGACATATAAGGAAACAGAGGACTTTTTCCCCTTTCAGGGGCAATATTGAGAACTACTTAATGTTCAGAAAAATCCAAACTTTCTTCTTTCACTTCATTCTAAGTATTGCTGCAGAACTGCAAACATTGATATGAAGCTTTTCTCTTACTTGCCCCTATTCTGGTACCATACTGGGCTCCAGAGCCCTCCACTCTGATGACAGTGAGGTCACAGGAAGTGACCTTGTGAATGGCAGGGTTTGGCCATGGCCCTCCTAATGGCAGGCATTTGGAAAGGCAGCTCCCTGATCCTTGTCCTAATGAAGCCAAGAAGATGGTGGACAGCAACAATTCCCAAAACACAAGTGAGATTGTAGGACAACTTTTATTCTAAAATTCTTGCGACTGGCCCCCTTTCAATAAGGTCTTTGTTTGAAATGTTTCAATTTAGTGTGTTTGGCAACTAGAAGATAAGCTTTCAGCATTATTACTAAGCTTTTTCTAATCTTGCCATGTACAACAGAACTTGAACTAGAAATTAATTCTTATCTTCTGAATATGGTAAGCACACACTTAATGGGTAACACCATAGCTTTCTAATCCTGATTCTTGCTATATTACTAGAGATAAATAATCATGAAAAAAATAAGAGTTCTTCCCTCCTAGAGTTTAAAGTCATTTCCTCTTTTGCTACCCTTGACTCTATAATCTCAACAAAACTGGGCTTCTGAGAGTATAAAATAATCTCTAAAATAAGTGGCAGTTGTAACTTTGGGGACAGGCAAATCAATTAGAATTGTTAGAAAGAATGTTATGACTCATTGCCCAAGTTTTAAAGTGTTTTTAGAAAATTTAAGATAGTTAGCTTTACTTGTTAACACAAAGACTGCACTACTTAGATGCGGTTTTTCATTTTCTTTCTGCAATTTCCACCATCTTTCCCTTAAATTAAAGCAAATACAAAAGCCAGATGTTTAAGGCATATTATATGTTTAAAGACAGTGACATCAAAATCAGTAAACATTTGATGTAACAGAACCTAAATCAAGGAATATTATACCTGCTAGGCAATATCTTTTATATACATCAATATGAACAATCTGCTCTGGGTTCCATCACTATGATTTATAGTGAGGAATACCTGGGTCATTAATATAAAAATCCAAACATCCACTTCTGCAGCCTCTACTCTATATAGGATTCACATCACACCAAGAGAGTAATGGCAATGGAAATTCAAATGCAAGTGAAAATCTGTAAATCATTGGTCTTTTATAGGAATATTCTTCGTAACTATCTGTATTTATGATGTGCTTTATATTTTGCTATAAAGCTAGAAATTCATCCAGAAAATAAGACAGAGTAGTTAAGTGAAAATATCAAATATCAGAGACAATCCACTTGGAAAATATCATATATTAGAAAATGTATACCCTAATAGTTAAAATACCTCTGTCTATATGCACACACGCATGTACACACAATACATGTAACATACACACACTATGGAAATACATATACAAATGTAAAATACATACACACTATAAAATATGTCTGTGTATGTATGTGTGCATACACACTTCAAACCGGTAAAGTTGTTACTCCTTTCTTACCTTTTCATTTTCTTGGTTTTCACATTTCCTATGTTTTGTATCTCTTCAGAATATCCAAACAATAGTTATTGTCCAAGAGTATCAAACTATCTCAGGCTGATGCTCAGTGCCAAAAGGTCTGGAATACCTTACCTGACAGTAGGTTTCAGTGTACCCCCAAAAGGAGATGTCAGATTCTCCAGGACTCACTGGCAGGAAATGAGACAGGTAAGTACTGGCCTTTATTAGAGGCTGGTGTTCAAAGAAGTTATGCTTATGATGTAATTACAGCTCCAGAGTCTATCATCTGGGCAGCCAGATCTTCAGCCACACAAACATGGGCCTCATTCTGCTCATGAGATGAAAGGGAGCTCACTCCTCTTACCTCAAGCTGAGGGCCAGGTACTAAGGACAATCAATTATCTGTGTGGTTTGTTTCTGGAGATATTTCTAAGCTAGAATCATTGAAAACTGCCCTCACATGCACATACACTCTCCAGGACATCATGAGGTGCATCCCTGGCCTGTCCCCTCTTCCGGGAGCGTCTCCTCTTAACAGGATCCCAGCGGATGGTAGAGAGACTGGCATCTGCATCTATCCGAGCACTCCTCTCTGTGCAGATCCCCCTCATCTTTTCCCTGAGGGGGCCCTGAGACCCCTGATCTGCGATCCCCACTGACTGACCACTACATCAGGGCTTCTGGTACATTCTGAATGCAGGGTTTGGCCCAGTTTTCTGCTCTCTCCCAAGGCACAGAGCCAGTGAAAGTTCATTCATCCAGTGAGGGGCACAGGATCAAGGGGGAAGAGTGGGGTCACTGAATGACTGGCTATTTTAGAGGAACTAAAATGCTGTGTTCTTTCTTTCCCTACCTCCCTTCACCCTTTCTTTTCTCCCTGCTTCTTTCCTTGTCTATTTTTTTCCTTCAACATTAACTGTTCCTATAGACAGATTCAGATTTGTCTGAATAAATAATTAGATGCATTGCTAAAACTTACAAAAATACTGGTTTGTGTTTGGAACATCGTTTTTGGCACATGTTTGTTTACTGTTTTTGTTAAAATATAAAATTTTCTAAAGGGTTGTGACCCCAGGAAAAGGAGAAAGTAATTGAATAGATAAGGATTAAAGGTCACTTCACTTATGTATGATGTATTTCTTAGAAATTAACAAAATGATAGCAAAAATTCACTGAATGCTGACTGAACGTGAATATTTGTAAATTGTGGATTGTATATAATACATGATTTTTTCTTTTTTATCTTGCAATTTTCTGTGAATTCAAACTATGAAAAAAATTTTCAAAGGATAAGAAACTCTTAAGGTGGAGGTCTATGTTTAAAGAATGGAAGCCAAACCCAAAGAGGGAACATAGTTAGAGCTCCACATTGCTCACTGGGTCATTCAGGATAGAAGAATGGCTCAACAGGGAAAGAATGTAAGATAGACAAATCAAGAGAATATGACAACCTTGGCAGAGAGTACCAAGGCTAGACTGACTAAAGGAAAAAATACAGTAGGTCAGCTATATCCAGAGGATCCCAGGTGAGAGCCACCCCAGAAGACACCTCCTGCAGCAGCCTCAGAATATTTGTGTAATTGTGGATGGCACAGACTACAAGAAAAAAATCTGGGTCTGGCTTTGGGACCTTGTCTGGAGGAAAACAGAAGGAAGATGGATGTTACGTGCATAGAAGCCCCAACCAAACTGCCCACCTGGGCCAATATCATGGGGAGAAGCTGGGAAAAAACAGCAACAAAACCCAGAGCTTGGAGACGAAAGACAGTCCATAATTGTAGGGTAAATAAGCCGTCAATCATTTCCACTACCCGTCCCCCACCCCACCCAGGGCCTGCAGTCTTTCACTCCTAGCTTGCATGGATGCCTGGGGTCAATGGGCATGAGCACAGGGCACACACATCTATGACGGTGGACACCTGGGCCCAAAGAGCAAGGATATGCACACGTGTAAATGCCTGTAAGAGGTGAGGGTTAAAAGGGTGGTGCCATTCTGATGCAACATACTAACTATGAGAGATGGCGAGGAACTACATGATCATGACTAGATGACATGAGACTGAGAGGGAGAGAGGCGGAGAAAGGTAGGGACTGAGAGACAGGCATCTCCTTTGTCCAGCCCCCCTTCTGGACTTCTTGCATGCCAACTTCTCTGCCTGCTCTACCAGTACACCAGCAATAAAGGCCTATGAAAATCCACCAAGGAGGCTGGGATGCTCTTTATCCATCTGCCTGTGTCTACAGTGAGCCTACATACTTGCCCTAGAGTGGTAAAGACAGTGAACCTACATACTTGCCCTGGAGTGGCAATAACAGGAGTTATTCACTGGCTGCTTATGTGGGAGTCTCACAAGACTGTCAGGAACAACACAGCTGGACATCAGACACCCTCCAAGCAAATAAGGGATAGCTGGAGGCTGGATTGTGACCAGGACTCAATGGTTAACTCCACCAAGCAAGCAACTCCAGCTGCACAGTTTTGTTTTTCAGTAACTTAGATAGGAGTAACAGAAAAATGTATCTAGAAACATGGATAAAGCTCCTAGGATGGGAGAGGTAGAGAACTTGGAGTTCCCAGCTAGTGTACAGGATGTAACCCTGGAGTACCAAGTCAGTGCACAGGATGTGACCCTGGAGTTCCCAGCTAGTGTACAGGATGTGACCCTGGCTGGCTCAGTTCATAAGGTTGGACCCAAAGCAACAAGTCCAGAAAGTAGGTGAAAAAGTGATACTGCCCAGAGGACCTGCAGGGCAGAGATCCCAGAAAGGGGACAGCAGCAAAACTGCGGGAGTACTCTGAAGGTGGCAGGTAAGACCTGAAGATGCAATATAGGTTGGGCATAAAAAAAGAGAGGAATCTAAAGGGACCCCAAAGTTTGGGCCTTTATCACTGTCATTATCTGAGGCAGGTAGGGATTGTAATGGACCGATCATTTTGCTTTTCACTGCTCTCTATTTTCTGAGGCAAATTAAATGCTACTCTTCCAAACTCATTTAACCAACCCACAGTCAATGAGATTCTAGGAGCCAGAGAAGCTCATAAAATAAACTCTGGAGAGAAACAGATGTAAATGTTTTAAGGGAACATAAGGAAAAATAGTATTTTGAAAGCAGTTTCAGCCTCCCCTTCCCACAAACACTAGACTCAGCCAAGATTCTCTAGATTCAATTTTCACTTTGAGAACTAAGTTATTGCCACTGTCAATTAACTTTCCAGGCTCTAGTTCCCTGATCTTCCTATGCTAAGAAGCAAGTGCTTTTGGAAAAAAATATTCCCTGGAGCTTTCAAACACAAGTCTCCCTCTGAGAGTTTCTAAATGTATTAGAATTGAAATAAATTATTTTTAGTGGGCAAATAGGTATGCAAAGAAAATGAGGACAGATTTTCTAAATGCCATCTTAGAGCTGTTTCCTTTCACTATTTGACTGGAGTTTTATATACAAGGCTGTGGACTACACATGGAAATCTGAGTGGTCATAATGGGAACTGCTATTTGTTGCTGCTTACACATTCTTTGGTAAACAGTGTGGCAACATGATTACCTTAAAAGCCAAGAATTTCCTTCTCCTTTGATTCTCTAGTGCCTTTGTAAACTTCCCTCATAAATGAGAAAGAGTCTTAGGGGGCAAAGATGACCCTTACACTAGTTATCAGACCAGAGAAAAAAACTGGCCAGTGAGCTGCATCTTTATAGAGTACAAATCACACACCCCAGCTCCACTGACATTTTTGGCACAATGCCATTTCATCTCATCCTTGTGAGAACCCTGGAGGGTGGTGATTACACATATACCCACTGCACACATAGGGAGATGGGAAGGTGGATAACAGAGTTGAATGTGCTACAATCAGTCCAAATGCAAGCAAACTAAATGCAAGCAAAAATTATGAGTTTATTGCCTCACAAAAGATCATACAACCTTAAAATAATTTTAAGAGACATGATTCCCCCTGGTGGTGCATCAGTAGCCGCTGCAACATGAGTTTGATGCCCAAGTCAGGGAGCTGACCCACACGGGGCAGCACACCTCTCCTGCCTGTCCACTGCTCCCCTCAGCAGTGTATTTCAGTAGATTCACCTGTCCTCCTCCCCACTCTGTCTCTGGGGAATTCTCATACCTTCTGCATCTCTGGCCTGTATCCCAGTTCTTGTATGCATAAATAAATCTTTAAAAAAAATTAAGAGACAATATTGTACCAAAGCGATAGAAAAGATACAAAATGAAAAAACACAACTATGTATATCAGTTAGCGTTAGGTAAAATGCAGGTGTCCATATAAAGAAAGATTATAGGACATATGGAAAGTTTTAAAAGTGAAATTGGAAAATCACATAGAATGCCTAGACTTGTGAAAGGTACAAGTTAAAACTATTAAAATATCTTGTCAAACCTGATTTATATAAAAATTATTTCTACATTACAAACAAGTGGATCAGCCTTCAGACATATTTTCTGCTCTCAATGTGCAAAAAAAACTCCTACAACAGCTAAGTTAGCAAAGCAGGGCATGAAGCTTCTAAATGCTTGTGAAAATGCTGACCCCTTGTGGCAGAAATGACTCAACATACACTTCCAGGGGAACTGAGCACTACATTCTTTATGATCCAGAAGAAAGGATACCTAACAGGCCCATGCATGCTGGGTAGAAATACAGACTCTCTGATAAATATGGGACTTAGGACAACTTAAATTATAGAATTTTCTGTAAAAACCCACTCTCAATAACTTTTTTCAAAAATTGTATTTTATTTTTTCAAAAATTGTATTTTATGGGAAGATACTGCTATAAATTTTGGACCCAAACATTATAGCTGGCTCCCTCATGGCCAGGTAACTCTCTGGGGAATATTTCAACCTACTTTAGAAATTTATCAGGGCTTTCAACATGGAAATTACATCAAAGCACAGCAAGTGATCCTTCCATCCACAAAAAGCAGTCTGATGATCTAATAGAGGCAAGTCCTCCACTAACATTCTTCCATTCAGTATCACTTTTGTTCCAATACTGATGGGGGAGGGGGGATGGAGAGGGGAGAGAAGCAAAAAAATCTGTGTCCTGGAGTCAACTGTCTATGTGAAATATACGTGCATGGTCTCACGTCTATGTGGGATTTCTCTGGGTACCTTGATTTCTTCCTGCATCCTAAACATGTACCCATGAGGTTCGTTAGCATGTCTCCAGTGTCCTGCCCAGGGTTGGTTCTCATCTTGGCCCGAGGCTGACAGAATAGGTACCAGCCCACCCTCAATCTTATATTGGACTAAGTGTGGTGGAAAATGAATGGATGAATGAAAACAAATGATTGTTAAATATTAGAAATGCTTTGGATCCAAGTATGCTGTAGGAACTTCATTTGTTTATATAAGTCAATCTAAAGTTCAAACTGATTCCACTCTACATTGTTTCTTAGAGTTTCCAAGAACCTATAACATTGAGGACTCACTATAGTTCTGTAACAGCATTAATAAAACAAATAGAAAAAATGTCCTCAGGGGATTTTTAAATTGGGTTTAAGGTAATGAATTTTTAAATCATCCATAAGAAAGCTTTTAGCTTTATTTGAATAAACAATGCAATGAGACGTTTATGTTGATACACCTAAATTGGTCAAATTTATAGAATTTTTTTTTAAACAAAAGGAAGAAGCCCATAAAATATTAACTATTGCTGCCATTTATGACTTGCCCAATGTTCAATAAAAGAACCAGAATTAGAACTGGCATCACTACCAAGAATATTTCCACATTATCATATTAATGTATCATTTCTGTGTTCTGAATTACAAGATAACTCAGGTCCCCTTGTTCCATCAACATGCAGGTATCACTGCTATTTACATGAGCTGGAAGGTGAGTGTAGGATAAGGCAGAGGCCTGACATCAATTCTGACCCTGCCAGTAGCCACATCCACTCATACCTTCTTGATGTCTCAGGGTCCATAGCTGTGGGACCAACTCTGCACAGAAACAGATGGGTGAGAGTTTCCTGGAAAATGCAAAATTCCAGGAAAATTGCTTGAAATCATTTGGAAAGTAATTACATTTACTATGATTCATGTTCTTTTTAAGAGAATGAACATATATTTGGAATAGAGTAAACTTCAATTTACATGAAATTAACAATTTAAGGGAGATCTGATTGTTCTGACCACCTGCAGTAGTATAAAATATTTTAATGCAAATTATTATCTTTAGACTCCTCTGAATACAGATAAAATAAATCACATTTTCTCAAGGAAAAATATCAAAAACAAACAACTTTCTAACAAAACTCTGGTATGCTGCCTAACGGTGTCAGATGAGCCCTATTGCTACCCCTTAAATGACTGGGCAAAGTGGGTATTTTTTGCCATGAGGACAGCAGAGATGAACAACTTCTCTTTGCTGGCCAGGGAGTGAACATCCAACACCCAAACCCTGCTTTTACCTTCACCAGACTAACATTCTCTTTTCTTCCAGAAGCTTCATATCCTACCCTACAGCTTCAAACCCAGTCAATTCTTATTTCCAAGTCAATACTCAATCTACCATAGTACAGCCTCTTTACTGACTTCAATTTGCAATAGAAGTCATAAACGATATTAAGTAATGAAAATTCACTTCCTAAAAGATATTCTATGCAAGTATACATTACTCCTCTTCTTTTCCTACTAGGCCTTCCAAGGTGGACATGCCCAAACTTATCTTCTCAATCACTTACTGATGGGCATTGGGTTGCTTCCATCACTTGCTAATATAAATAATACAGCAATAAACAGCTTTGATTGTGTACTGTTTAAAATTTTTGTCAGTGGTTTTTTGAGTAGGGTTTTTAAAAGCAGGATGTGACCGTTAAAGAGTAAATACATATATAATATGGGTAGATATTGCCAAATCCCCACCACACCTGTTGGTAGTATTTTGCATCCTGCTTGGCAATGCATATCAGAGTCTCATAATTTGGAAATTAGTGTATAGTGACAAACTTTTGTACAAATTTTTGCCAACTGAATGTATGATAATGGAATTCTAATTTATATTTCTCATTATAAATTATGAGTAAATTTGGACATTTTTTAATATATTCATGTACCTTTCCCGTTTCTTTTCCTGTGAACTTTCTATTGATAGCTATTTAGATCAAGTTGTCTATTTCTATTTCCAAAAGATTTCCCCCTACATTTGTTCATTTTACTTTACGAATGATATTCTTATTTTCTTTTTATCATTCTAGAGAGCTTTTTTCCCTGGTCAGATTTATTGATGATTTCCTTACTACATCAAGATTTTGAGTTCTGTTATACTATAAAGTCATAATAATTTAAACAGCATGACTCTAAACAGATACAAAGACCAGTGGAATAGAGCTGAGAGCCCAGAAATGAACCTACACATATGTGGATAGGTAATCTATGATAAAGGAGCAATGCATATACAATAGAGGAAGGAGAGCTTCTTCAATAAGTAGTGTTGGGAAAGTTGGATTGCCGAAAGCAAAAGAATGAAACTAGACTACTATCTCTCACCACATGAAAAATCAAGTCAAAATGGATAAAAGACTTGAAGGTAAGCCCTGAAAATAAAATACATAAAAGAAAATATAGGCAAAACACTTTATGACACAAACTTCAGTGGTATCATTGTTGATTTGTCCCCAGCATTAAGGAAAACAAAAGAGAACATAAACAGTTGGGATTACAACAGATTAAAAAAATTTCTGCACAGCTTAAATGAAGGCAACTTACAAATGGGGGAAATTACTTGCATATAATACCTCTGACAAGGACTAACAGCAAAAAACAAAGATCTAGAAGAGTTCGTACAACTCAACAAAAACAAAACAAATAACCCAATTTTAAAAAATGAGCAGAGGAGCTAAATATGCACTTCTTGAAAAAAGACATTCAGATGATTAACAGGCACATGAAAAAGTGTTAATCATTTATCAACAGAAAAATAAAAATCACAACAAGATACCACTTCACACTAGTGAGAACAGTGCCTATCAAAAAGACCAAAAACAAATGCTGGCCAAGTGTGTAGAGAAAAAGGAACCCTCTCTATTGTTGGTGGGAATATATATTGGTCCATCCCCTATGGACAGCAGTGTGGAGATCCCTCAAACATCTAAAAATGGATCTGCCATATGATCCAGAAATTCCAAAGAATACAAAAACACTAATTTGAAAGGAAAACTATATGCCTATAGTTATTTCAGCACTATATACAATAGCCAGGCTATGGAAAAAAATCTAAGTGCCAAAAAATTGATGGGTAGATCAAGTAGATAAACACAATGGAAAACAACTTAGCAATCAAAAGTGATGCACTCATTATTATCAGCCACATGGATGAAGGTGGAAGGGCTTATGCTAAACAAAATAAACCAGAAGGAATTGATAAATAGCACATAGTGTCCTTATATGCAGAACATAGAGAAAACACATAAAGGGTTAAAGACAAACATTAACACAACCCTTGCCAGCTGAATACAGCTCTGGAAAATCCAGAGAAGGAGGGGTGAGAATGTGGGTGGAAAGGCCAGCATGCACAATGGACTATGTGAAGGTCTATGGTGCTCTGGTGATGCATAAGCTATCCTGACTACACCTGAGGGAACCCTATATTGTCAAAACAGTAACAAGGATATAAAACAATGTCTTTGGAGACATATCTTTTCAGTTCTTCTGCCTTTTAAAAAATATATTGTTTACTTTGTTTTCAACTAGGTAATGTGAGTTTTTGTATATCTTTGTGATTAATTACTCCCTTATCAGTTGTTTGGAGTGTTGAAATTTCTCCCAATCGGTGGGATGTCTCTTTGTTTTGGTTAATGTCTCTTTTGCTGTACAGAAGCTCTTTAATTTCATGTAGTACCAACTGTTTATCTTTTCCTTTACTTTCTTTGCTTTAGGTGATGTGTATTAAAGAGTTAGTGAGATGTAGTATTTTGCCTGTATTTTCTTCTACATGCTTTATAGTTTCAAGTCTTATGTCTAGTTATTTGATCCATTTTGAGTTGTGTTTTGTGCATGGCATGAGTAGTAGTCTAGTTTCATTGTTATGCAAGTAGTGAGCCTGTTTTCCCAGCACCATTTATTGAACAAACTGTTCCACGGCATATGTTTTACTCCTTTGTCAAAGATTAATTGACCCATAAATCTTTGGATTAATTTCTAAGTTTTCTATTTGATTCCATTGGCCTGTGTGTCTGTTCCTGTTCCAGTACCATGCAGTTTTAATTATTATGGCTTTGTAGCAAAGTTTGAAGCCCAGAATTGTGATACCTTCATACTTTTTCTTTTTAATCAAGAAAATTTGGGCTATTTGAGGATTTTTGTATCTCCATATGAATTTCATCAATATTTGTTCTATTTCTTTGAATAATGTCATTGAAATTTTGATTGGAATAGCATTGACTCTGAAAATTGCTTTGGGTAGGATGGCCATTTTGATAATGTTATTTCTTCCAACCCATGTGCAGGAGATGTCTTCCCATTTCTGTGTGTCTTCTATTTCTTTTAACTATGTTTTATAATTTTCTTTGTATCAGTCCTTCACCTCTTTTGTTAGGTTTATTCCAAAGTATCTGACATATTTTTTTAATTATAGAGATGGCTTTATTGATTTCTTCTTCTTAAGATTGATTGTTTGTATACAGGAAAACTACTGATTTTTGTGTGTTGATTTCGTATCCACCTACTTTACTAAACTGGTTGGTTATCTCAATTATATTTTTTGTGGAGTTCAGGGGTTCTTTATTGTATATTAGCATATCATCTGCAAACAGTGATAATTTTACTTCTTTTTTCCCTATCTGTATAATGTAAATGGCCAACATGCATATGAAAAAATGTTCAACATCCCTCATAATCAGGGAAATGTAAATAAAAACCACAATGAGATATCACCTTATACCAGTAAGAACGGACCACACACACACACCAAAAAAAAAATAAATAACAACAACAAATGTTGGCAAGGATGTGGTGATGTGGTGAAAAAGGAACCCTCCTGCACTGACGGTGGGAATGCAAACTAGCCCAACTATTATGGAAAGTTCTATGGAAGTTCTTCAGCCTACTAAAAATGGAGCTACCATAAGACCCAAAAATTCCAATCCCAGAAATCTACTCAAAGGACACAAAATCATGAATACAAAAGAATACATAGACTCCTATGTTTTTTGCAGCACTATTTATAATATGTAAGACAGGGAATCAGCCCAAATACCCAAAAATAGAGGACTGGATCAAGATGTGACACACACACACACACACACACACACACACACACACACACACACACACACTGGAATACTATTCAGCAATGAAAAAAAGATAAACTAATGCCATTCATGGTAATATGGATGGAGCTAGAAGGAATTATGCTCAGTGAAATCAGCCAAAAGGAAAATACCAGGTGGTTTCACTTATAGGAGGAATATAGAGGATCAAGAAAAAATTAAAAAATAAACAGACAGCTATAAATCAGAGATATTCTTCAGGGGAGGGTGAGGGAAAAGGGATCAAAATGAGTGTGGGAAGAGCACAAGAGACTCTGGAGATGGTGCATGGGTTAAGTGGTAGTAGAAATTCTAAGAAGACTACACCTGAGAAAAGAAAACAAACACTGTACAAAAATGAACAATGATGTAAAATATATACATGAATAAATAATGTATTAAAATATACCTTCAAATATTAAAAAAATACAACAATGGTATTTTAATTAAAAATTAAGATTTTTGAGGCCTAGTTAGGAAAGTATTCCCCATTCTGTTTAAAGATGATTCACTCTTGTTTTCTGCTAATACATACATGGTTTCAGTTTTTACGCTTACATTTCTTATATATTTTCAGCCTATAATTAGCATAAAGTATATACTGCAAAAACCTAACATTTTATCTTTTTATGGCTGTTCAATGATCCTAATCCCATACATCAGTAAGTTTATGTCTCTCTACTAATTTAACATACTGTTTATAGTATATATCATATTTCTCTTTTTCACTGGGCTATTTATTTGTGACCAATGTAAGAGTTTTAATTATAGAGGCTTTAGAAACTAGTTTATATGAGGAAGGCTGATCTGCCCCTCTTGAATTTTAAGAGTTTTGGGCTATTATTGTTTTTTATTTTCCATGTATATGTCATAACCAAATTTAGCTATAAAATAAAACCTGACTGACATAATGTTAATTAAATCGTCATATCTATGAATGTGTTATCTTTCCACTAGCACAATTCTACTTTTGTGTCTTTTTGTACAATTTCATAATTTTCTTTTGAATGCTTTGGAAGTTTCCTATCAGACATTTTTTTACTTATGGTTTATGTAGGTCATGAATATGTTTGTATTATGCATTAGTGCAAGAAGTGATTCTCACACACATTAGAAATGTAATGTAAACTACAAAATTTACATTGCTATTTATTGCTATTGAAACACTTGTAATACTTGGTACAGTGTAATAACCAAAGGGGTCTGAGAGGCCAAGCCCTTCAATGTAATTAAAGAGTTTGATCAAAATACAGCTTGTAGAGTGAATGAAATCTTAGAAGACAGTTTCCAAAATGTGCAGCCCAAATTGAGACTGATGAAAGATAAGCCGTACAGATTAATGATTCAAAGTGTTACCTGTAGCTAAAATTGTAAACTGTTACAGGTGGTGCCCCCTGGAGGTGTTTGCTGGTAAAATATAGAGGGCCCCAGGAAAACACTAAAAGTGGGGTGGAGCAATAGAAAAATTATATAAAGGACTGAAAAACAGGCCTGAGGAGCTCTGCACATGAGAGAGAAAGAGAGACATGTGGTAGGAGGCCCGTGCATATGGACAAGCTAGGCCAAGCAGTTGCCACAGCAGTGCAGCAACATGGTGGTGGCACAGGGCCCCTGGACAGCTCCGCGAAGGCGTCACAGAACTGGGCTTTGTGGTGTGGGCCACATGGTGACGACTACCATGTATGGCCCTGTTTGAACAGTCATTTTGAAATAGTTTTATTAGGACTGGTGGAGAGAAGGGAGACCTGGAGAAACAGGCATCTTGCCAAAGTGTGGCCTGGATAGGACAGAAGACCTGAGCCAGGTGTCTTGCTGAAATGTGTGAGTGCGGCCATTTTTGGGTCTCTCAGTCACTACAGCCGTTGTCTTGAGCATTGCTTGTTTGGTGCTGTGCTGGGGCATTTTGGCAGCCGTGTTTATAAGCTGGATCCTGGCCTATAGGCTGGCTGCCACATGTACACAGCAGCAGGAAGATGCCATTGTGGCTTATTGTTTGGGAGAGGAGCTCCCAAACATACAGTTTCCACCACATGTTAAACTGTTTTTCAAACTTGGAACATTCTTATTCAACAACAAGATCTGGCTGTTATACAGCTTCAGATCTAATTTTCACAGAGCATTAAAAGATAGCTGTTAAAAGGGGAAAGCTGCATTAAGTCCAGGGCAACTTGCGTCCTTAAAGTGATGTGTGGTGAACTAAAAACATCTCAACACAAATATTATTATATGCAGAACTGAGATCACACATCTCCACATTTACCTAAATAAGAGAAAAATATAATTAGAGTTTTTTAAAGCCAAAAGTAAATTTGATTTGGCTTTTCATTTGAAAATAAGGGCTCACTTTGCCTTTTAGGTTTACATGACTAATGCCATTCTTATAGTAAATAGTAACTCTATAAACAGAAGAACTTGAAAAAAATGGACTTATAAATTTTTTAAAGATTTATTTATTTATGCATATAAGAACTGGGGGACAGGCCAGTGGTACAGGGATGGTGAGATGATTCACCAGAGACAGAGTATATCTGCAGAACAGGCAGATATACTGAAATACACTGCTGAGAGGAGCAGTGGGTAGGTCAGGAGAGGTCTGCCAAGCCATGTGGGTCAACTCCCTGGATGGGGATAGAACTCAAGCTGCAGTGGCTGCAGACAGCCTAATAGGGCTACACCATAGGTAGGGCCCCAAAATGGATTTTTTTTAAACTTTTTTTTAAACTTAAGGTTAAAAGCCTCAGTAAAAACTATCAGTAAAAATGACTGAAAACTGTAATATTTCAATTTCTTCAAATCATACTGATAACATATTAGGTTTAGAAAATGCCTATGACACTCATCACCATACACCATTACAAATACAAGTTACAAATATACTTTGGTTAGATGTTAACTAAATAATTGTAGTGATCCTTTCATAATTCATACATAACTTAAATCATTGCATTGTATACCTAAACTAATCCAAATTTACATGTCAATTATACAAACAAAAGAAAATAAATTGGTTAGCTTTGCTATTTCTGGGCTCAGATCACCTTGTTAATAGAATCAGCAGAGCCATGAAGCACAGAATTCCAATTTGATATACTGAAAACAATAACAAAATTTAAAACAAAAGTATGATATCAATTTGATCTCTTTGGCCCTTTTTAATTACCTAGAAAAAATTTACATAATTTTAGTAACTATGTCAGACCTAATTGTTATTCTCCTTTACTTATATATTGCATTTTATAATTAAAATTTTTTAAAAATTTAAAAATATTTATTTATTTATGCATACAGAACTGGGGTACAGGCCAGAGGTACAGGGGAAGTAAGAGGATTCACCAGAGACAGAGTGGGGAGCAAAATAGG
Source organism: Condylura cristata (assembly GCF_000260355.1). NCBI lineage: Eukaryota > Metazoa > Chordata > Mammalia > Eulipotyphla > Talpidae > Condylura > Condylura cristata. The sequence goes on from NW_004567145.1 coordinate 1,745,724, forward strand.
CAGATCTACAAAGTACACTGCTGAGGGGAGCAGCGGGAGGGTCAGGAGAGTTCTGCTGTCCATGTGGTTCACCTCTGGGGCTGGGGCTTTAGCTTCTTAGTGCTGTGCTTTAACCTGCTGTGCCACCACGGAGGGCCCTAGTTAAAAAATTTTTAACCTACATTTTCTTATTTGATGTTTACATCTGTTTTCATTGCATTTGTTCTTTTAGGAATGGTGTCTTCAAAAATCATTTTTAAAAAGTGCTTATGAATAATGTGGTGTTTATTATTTGGTAAATCTTGACAATTCTTTCGGATGGCTCTCCAGAATTTAATAATTTCTTACTGAGTAACAAATCACTTTCTATGTTAAATGGCTTCCAAATCTTGGCTATTAAACACATTTGAAGGAGAACTTAGCCAGGAACAGATAAAAGATTATTATAATTTTTAATAGATCATTATATGACTAACTATAAAAGTTTCAAAGAATTAAAAGTCAGTACTATCACAGGACTTTTCCATGCTCATATACTTACTTACATATTAAATTTCTTCAAGATTTGGGGCTTATGTCAATAAAAATGAAATAACACTGAAGTTTTTCTAGTTTTATCAGTAAGTTATGTTCAATAACAGACATATAAAATAAATGAAAAAACTGTCCCTTATTAAAGCATGTCTTTACTAAAATTTAATTTCCATATTAGCAATTATATATCAATAGTTGAAACACACCTATATTGTTTAATTTTGCAACTATAAAAAATTTGATGCATATATTTTCCTACTATAGCTTAATGATAACATGAAATTTGAAAATCTGATTTTATATATATATATATAAAACAACATGTTCCCCTCTATCTATATCTATATATCTATATAGACATCTATATAGATATATGTTAAATATATAAATATATTATCTATATCTATATCTATCCATATAGATAGATGTATCATCAATATTGATATATATCTATATATAGATATAGATATATATCACATCACATTATATTCATTTACATTGCAGCATAAAATGTATCTTGAATAGAATAAAATTTTGCATGGGTACAGCATTGAAATGTAAAATCAAGAAAAAGAATCTAATACAAAATTCCTTATTGTTACAGAAGAATTTCTTTTTATACTTTTTTAAAAGAGTTATTTATTTATGCATACAGAACTGGGGTACAGGCCAGAGGTGTAGGGGCGGTGAGGTGAGAGGACTCACCAGAGGCAGTCTAGAGAGAAGAACAGGCAGATCAATGAAGTACACTGCCTAGGGAAGCAGTGAGTAGGTAAGAAGAGGTCTGCCACGCCATGTGGGTCACTTCCAGGGCCAGAGATTGTACTCACACTAAAGCGGCTGTGGCTAGCTTGCAGCGTTGTGCTTTAACCTGTTGTGCCACCAGGAAGGGCCTATCTTTATACTTTTAAAGAAGTGATGGTACATATCAAACTTTATCAGATACATTTAAAATTGAAATATTTGTAAAACAGATGCTATGAATTATTTTCTTTCAAGACTGTGGAATTATGAATAATTTTTTATGTTCAACACTGAAGTGTGTGAACAAGGTAGTCTTAAAAAGTTCAAAGTGTAATTAAACAGGTTAAGAAATGGTAGATATAGGATTAGGAGACAGGGCTTGGGATTCCAGAAGTGTAGGCTCCTGAGAATTTCTGGAAGTAGTTTTAAAGAGTAAAATTTCAGTTAATTCTGACAGTGCTGACTGGGGCAAAGTAGGAACTAAAATGTTACATATTTTCCCAATGTACTGTGGGCAAGGGAAAAAGAAGCCAGGTGTTGTCTTTGTGTATCTGTATAAACTGAAAATCAAACCACAGCAGAGCAAAAACCAACTAAACCAGACAATCATGCAAAGTGTAAGTTCACTCCTTCAGCAGAGACTCTGCTGGGTGCCAGTACTCACATTCAGACTCTCGCCCAGGGCTGACTTGGAGGTGTCCTCATCGCTGTCCATCCCTGACAGTCCCAGCTGTTCCACCTAGAGCACACACACAACTAGGTCATGCCCAGGTGAAATTCAGTTCAAACAAAGAAGTCTTCCTTAGCAATTATTAGACAAAAATGCCAGTGTAGTCACGTGTCTAGTAGTATTCACACTAAAATTATGGCTATGTTCCTCAGCTTATAGATGCGAAAGCTATTCTCAAACAGCCTCTATCGAAAGAGCACACTAATTTGAAAATTGTGATTTTCTTTCTTTAACCAAAGCATCTCTGACTCAGAAAATATGCAATTAAAAAGTAGTGAGCATGACTAATGGAGATAGCTCAGTTTACCACTACAATGCTCATTGATTGGGTATACACAGAAATAATTCACCAATCCTATAAAAGAGAAACAATAATATCTCACTTCTTGTTTACAGAAAGTTTTACATGAAGGAGGGAGGGTGACAGAATGGATGTTGAGGGAAGAAGAAAGGAAGAGGAGTGAAGGATGGTGGGAGGGAGGAAGAGGGAGTCTCAAGGAACCTGATGTAAAAGAGACACACTGAGCACAGATCTTCAAAGGACACTGGAAACTTGTGGGAAAGCACATATTATCAGAATAAAGAATAAACAATCAGCAAAGTACTAGAAAAAGTAAAGAAAACATGAACTGAGTTTGTGAGATGCTTCTAAGGACGGACATATCCACTAGTTCAACTACGGGCTCCTTCTGGACCTCGGCCTTACCTGAGTCTTGTCACATCTGGCACTAAAGCCCAATTCTGAATCTCTGCATGGCTGTGGTCAAGCTTTGCCTCAGTGTTCCCACCAGTGAACCTGGGTGAATGGGGATTCCAACATCACAGGTCCTTGTAGGCCGGGCTTGACAGTTACAGCTTGTTGCACATGTACAGACCCTGCAGCAGAGTCCTGACAACACCAGTCCCCTTCCTCACACCACTTAAGAAGCTTAATACGGCAGAGAGCTCCAAACTGAGTGGTAGCATTTAAGCCAAACATCTAAAATAACGATTTTACCTTTTTGAGTCTTATATACCAACCAAAAGGAAAATACTAGACATTAGGAAAAATGTATCTATTTGACAAATATAAAAGGGAAAAAATTGCAATTTTCCCTTTTATTGGTAGTTAGCTATGGTTTTAAAAGTGTCATGAATTATGTTAAACATCTTGAACTTCCATTACACGATGACTTTAAATTACTCTGTGATTTTTGTATGCAAAATATGACTTTAAGATTTATTTCATAAAAATCAACAAGCCTAATAAAATTAACCTACCAAACAGCTTATTCCCAAATCATTTGGGAAGACCAAGAATATCTAACATTTACTAGTAAATGATTATGCTTCTCTACAATATGCCATAAGTGTAGCTTCTCAAGTCTTCCATTCGTGAATGGGAATACTGATAATCAATAAATAGGATTTCAAAAATGATGGCTCACCAATACCAAGAGTATTCACTGAGCTGCAACACAGGCCAGGTGCTATACATATACCAGCAGGACATGTTGGATGTCCTGTTAGCCCCAAGCCTAGTATACTGGTGAGTATATACCATCACCCAAGAGAACTTCTTTAGGAATCAAGATTAGAAGTGCAAATCAATGATTTTGATGTATACTGATAAACTCACATTTATCTGAAGGAATTAACATTCTCTATTTTTAAAAATTCCAAGATATCTTAAGTGTTACTATCTCAGAAACTAAATTTATACAATGCAAAGTCAAATACATGCCAATTACCTTACTGTTGCTCCTTTTATTAACTTTGAAAAATCCCAGAATTTTTTTCTTCTCTTTTTCTGTATCATCATTACCAAGTGATGATTTTCTAAAGGTTTCTGGAGGAAAAAAAAAAAAAACATTATTTTTCAGTATATGAAATGAGATTAAAAAACATTTCACTAAATGAGAAGGTGAGACTTAAGGGATCTGAGTTCATGAGAAATCTTATTTCATTTTAAAAACATTTATTTATTCATACAGACTGAGGTACAGGCCAGAGGTGCAGAGTAAAAAAAAAAAAAAAACATTTCATTAAAAATTCTTAGCCCTGGCCCTCCCTGGTGGCGCAGGTTAAAGCACAGCACTGAGAAGTTAAAGCCACTTCCGAATGAGTTCAATTCCCGCCTGCCCCGGAGGTGACCACATGGCGTGGCAGACCTCTCCTGGCCCACCAGCTGCTCCCCTCAGCAGTGTACTTCTTCGTCCATCTGCCTGTTCTGCTCCCCACTCTGTCTCTGGTGAGCTTCTGGCCTGTACCCCAGTTCTTTATGTATAAATAAATAAACCTTCAAAAAATAAATAAAATAAAAAAATAAAAATTCTCAATAAATTAATCCTCTACTCAAACTTTATTTAATTTATATAATAAACAACTATATTTTTTTCAAAGCTTTTTGAGCTTCCTCAGAGTTATCAGCCCCATTTATGAAATCCCTTAAATCTCTTAAAATCCTTTAGTGGTCATGGTGGAATTTTTCTCTGGATGTGACTCTACCCTTTTTTAGATTAATAAAGTATCTAAAAGCTCTAGGCCGTGTCACTAAACAGAAAAATAAAGTAAACCACATTTTCTGATACTTGCTCAAAAAGAACAAGGCTACATTAATTTTATCTTTTCTTTAAGATATATTTTTGCACAAAAGAGCTGGAGACAGGGTACAGGGGGTGAGAGGATCCACCAGAGACAGAGTGGGGAACAGAACAGGCAGATGTACTGAAGTACACTGCTGAGGGAAGCAGTGGGCAAGACAGGAGAGGTCATCTGTGCCATGTGGGTCACCTCCCTGGCTGGGGATTGAACTCACGCTGCAGTGGCTGCCAATAGCTTCATAGTTCTGAGATTTAACCCTTTGCATCACTAGGGAGTCCCAAAATTAATTTGAATAATATATTTTTAAACCATTCTTAAAATATTATCATTTTATAATGCAAACAATATAAAATTACAAATTATATATTTTACATTAATTTTAGTGTGCAGTTTACAAAATGCAGTGTGCAGAAAAGCTTGCACTTTTCAAGTGCCCACAGCCATGCTTGGATTATGACTATCACAATGGACAACACAGCTCCAGGGACTACTACATCTGTGCAAATATCTGCTTTAGAAATTAACAGTAAGGAAAAAATGCTACCTAATACCTTCTTGCTGGAAGATCATTTTCTCATTTCCAGAACATGGAAGAATATCCACAGTTAACACAGTTGGCTCACGAAATAATTATGACACCTTCCAGGGTTTACACCTCCACACTTCCCTACCTCCATCCCAGTCAGAATGTTTTCAGTTATAGTCTCTAGGGAACCCCCTTTTTTAATTTTATAATTCATGATTTCTAAACCTCCCATCTCCCTTTCTTGGTGTTTTCTTCATGGGAAGTTTAGAACTAGAATGGGTCTTTCTCATGTTCCAGATGGGGATTCTGAAGCCCAGATTTGTCAAGCAGCTAACAACCACAGGCCGTTCCCAGGATGGAGGAGCTGGCACGTCTGGGCACACCGCAGAGTCCCAGTTGGAAACTCTGGAGTAGGGACTAGCAATCTCCCTGAGGATACTCAAACTGCATGGACTGCACTTGAAGCCTGGTGGAATGTGGGTGGGTATACTAGTGTAAAATGCCTCACTGCTTCAAGCCTTAATTTCCTCATCTGCAGACTGGAGGTCAGTCTGATAACTGACTGTCTGGCATATATCAGTAACTTCATGACTGTCGGTCACCATGATTCATGGATTGCTAAAACTCCACTGCAGGCCTTTGTCACTAACTTTGACAGAAAGTGAATTTCCCCATACCACTGTCAATGCTGGATGTCAGATTGCCAGTCCATTAGTGGAAAAATCTGGACTAGGACCTCCAGAACGAACCCAAACAAGACAGGGTCAATCAACTTCATCTCCTATGAGGAGTTTCATACTCCCACTAGGAAAAGTCAGTGAATTAGTAACATTTGAATCAACACAAATATTGTCAGTCCCACAAAGCACAAATCATTATCTAAGGGACAAAAGCCTCTGAGTTTTCATCACAAAAACCCGAGCCCCTCAGTCACAGCAGGCAGGCTGGTCAATTGCCTCCACATCACACAGCATCCAAACAGTGGGTGACTTGCCCAGTCACAATGCATGTGCCCAGGTATGTACACATGTACACAGATTTCACAGTTAGTCACCTCAAACCCTCAGGTAAGCCTGACAATTAAAGGGTAAGATATACTATACTACTACAGATTAAAGATCTATGCAAACCAGAGCATGCATTAGTGTGGGTCTTGATAATCTGTCTCCAAAACTGTGCAGTATAAGCACAGATATAATAAAGTGCTGCCATCCAGCACATGGCTGGTAAACACAAGCGGGAACATGCTGGAGCACACAGGCTGCTATATCAACCACAAGAACCAAAGACCAGGTTACAAAACTTCCAGAAAAGCCAGCCTCTTGCTTCTCTACCTAACAGTGAACCTGATCAGTTACTACCCTACAAGGATACCCTGGCACCACCATTGTGATCCAAGAAGCGCTTTCCATTCAGCCATGGTGCAGTGGTGGAGAGAGCAGGGCTTTGGATGGGCTCGAAACTAGTCCCAAAGCACTGGTCTATTTTTAGAGCCCAGGGTTCAGTGTCTTTGTACAAATAGTGGCCTACCATGAGGACACTGTGACTTGGCAGACATTGCAAAAGGATCCGTTTGGACATTTGGTTTTCTCACAGGATTTGAAGCAGTCCAAACTTCCCCTGGTGCCCTGCTGTAGCCAGTGTGGAAATGACCACTGACACACAATCAGGTCTGAAGTACTACGAATGGGACCTGTGACACAGGGATGAAAGTATGGTAACAAACATGAATTTACTGCTTTGATTTACTATAATAATGAAACAAATATTGTAAGAGCTTAGGGCTGATAGTACTAAATGTGTAAGAAGTGTGTAATGTTTTGAATTATTAAAATGGCTTTGAAAATGATACAGATGGACTGAAGGGGACAGAGGGATTGAGCCCTTAAAGGCCAGCTAATCCAAACCATTCACTTTTCCAAATGAAAAAATTGTAAGGAAGTGTTGTATAGGGACCAAAACAAAGTTACCAAGGAAGTTACTGGAAGAGGAAGATTAGACCAGTGCTCTTAAGATGCACAGGGTGTTTTTTTTTTTTTTTTCAGAAATTTTATTTTTTAAGATTTGTTTATTTATGCTTACAGAACTGGGGTACAGGCCAGAGGCACAGGGCCGGTAAGAAGATTCATCAGAGACAGAGTAGGGAGCAGAACAGGCCAACTGATGAACTACACTGCTAAGGGGAGCAGCAGACAAGACAGAAGAGGTCTGCCGTGCCATGTGGATCACCTCCCAGAGCCGGGAATCAAACTCACACTGATATGGTTATGGCTTGCTTCCAGTGCTATTCCCTAATCTGTTATATCACCAGGGAGGGCCCAGGATACACAGGTTTCTAGTGGTGGTCACCATCATAAGACCGATGGCCTGCTCTTCTCTGCTGTTCATGGCTTGTGTATTTTCCAAATCAAATCCTTTACAGCTGCAAAGCCTTTATATATGTGAGTTTTCTGCTGAAAACGACCACCCAGTCATGGTGCTTCTTAAAACAGAATTGGTACACTTAGAAAATCTATACTGTATGAGTAGGTAAACATGAGATGGTGACCCCGGCCATGGCCATGGCACAGTTAAACATGACGCCCACAGTTTGAGAGTCCAGATCAATGTTGAATATTCTTCCACTAATTTTTTCCATAAATAAAATATATTAAATAAATTTTAAAATACAGACAGAAATTTCTTCTGTATAGGACAAGTATCATTGGAATTTCGATGAACCTTTTGGAGACAGTGTGTGAGTATGTATATGTGTGTGACTATGTATACATGAGTACAGTCCAAAAGGTTCACTAAAAATTCATGTGTGTACATGTGTGTACATATACACATGTGTATGCACATCATTAATGAGAAATAGGTATCTCAATAAATGAAAATCTGAACCAACTATTTATCTAATTGTTCAATACATTCAGTAAAGGTTCAGTCTCATAATCTACACTGCCCCAAATTTTAGAGCAGGCAGAATAGATCTAGAAGGCAGACAAACACAGGCGAACACAGGTAAATAGAGGCAGAGGTAAGGAGGAATGGTGCTTCTTCTGTATACCATTACTACTTTGAAATTCTGTATTCACAAAGGACCTGTTTTATGCAATGGCCTTCTCCAATCCTTATCAATTAAAACCGCGGGGCAAATTCTCACACAGGAACATTCTTTTAGCCAACCAGAAGTCAAGAAGCCAAACCACAAACTCATTTCAGCCCCCCCCAAGTACCCTAGGGGTACCCTAAGTCACACATCTCCTCCCACAGGCCCTGCACATAGAAGTGTTCATGCATCATCCTGGCACAGAGCCATGCACAGGGCAGGGTGGCTGGAGCAGCATTTGGCTATTGGTACCTCGATGGCTCAAGGAAGGTTCCGACTGGGTTTTGGTGAGAAGAACTGGAAAAGGTAGGCAATAAGAGAATGAGAGACAGCAACACCTGACCAGAGCCTCAGACTTCCATAATCCTTTCTATGGGGGCCATCCTTCTCCAGGCAGTAGCAGGCCAAATGCAAAGCAGGCCTGTATTCCTGGCCTTGACTGTTCAGAGTCTCACTACAAAGTTGTTAAACATCACCATGGTAGTAGCAGGAGGTAGCAAAGTCTTCTGGGTTTTTTTTTTTTTTCCTCCAAACTTCTATACCAAGCATTCCAAAGGAAGGGACTCTACCTAGCAACCTACGTTGCCAGAGGCATTCACCCCTTCACAAGAGTTTCTGGCATGGGAAGGGACAAGCACAGAAGAGAGCTCTTGGAACTTGTTGTAGAATGTCATCTTTACTTCTCAAATATCTGACAGTCAGTCAGATCAGATGGAGGCATTTGGCAGGGGTGAAAAGCAACTATTTCACAGTTGATGGTACAGCATGGTCCAGATGAAAGAGATGTGAATATGGGACTGGAAAAGGGTCCCTGTGCCATGTCAAATTATTTCTTTATCTTCTGGGAGGCTGCTGGGAATCCAGGGAAAAGGCCCCTTAGAAGCGTCCTGAGGCACAGAATGGACCAGGGAATGGAGCTCAGTTCTTTCCCCAAGTGCTATTTGGTCCAAATTTCAAGACACAGATTGGTTGCACTTGTGTGTCCCACCCAGTGTGGGGATCGAAAGAGCAGTCTCCAGGCTTTTTTTTTTTTTTTTTTAAGCATCATTCTTCATTTTGTGCATTTTTACATCTCACTTGTAATCCCCATGGGCTTTCTACCACCAATTCACGTGTGTGCCATTGCCATAGCCCCATGCACTCTTCCCACCCCAGTTCTGATCCCATTCCCCTTTCCACCCCCTATTATGTCCTGGTTTATAGTTGTTCATTGTTTTCATTTTTACTCTATACATTTGCTTCTCTCTGTCTCCCCCCCCACCCCCCCTGCCCCGGATCCCTTAAACTCCTGCTATGAGGGAAACCATCTGGTATTTTTCTTTTTCTTTCTGGCTTATTTCACTAAAGATGATCCCTTCCAGCTCCACCATGTTGCTGCAAAAGGCATGAGTTTATTTTTTTTGATTGCTGGGTAGTATTCCATTGTGTATATATACCACATCTTTTTAATCCAGTCATCTACTTTTGGGCATTTGTGTTGATTCCGCATCTTCCCTATTGTAAATAGAGGAGCAATAAAAATGGGTGTGCAGGTGTCCTTTTGATTCAATATTTTTGCATCCTCGGGGTACCTACATAGGAATGGGGTTGTTGGATCATATGGAAGCTCTATTTTTAGCCTTCTGAGAAACCTCCAAACAGTTTCCATAGTGGTTATATCAGCTTACATCCCCAGGCTTAAGGAGGTAACACCTATCCCCTAGCACCAGGTGACTGTGCTTTCATGAGTCCATCCTTAACAAGGAGGCAGTTTGACAAAACTGCCCAGTAATAGGTTCTACATCTACCTTTCAAGATATAGCTGACAACTGACATAACATACATGTAATAATACATAGTTCTGACAGGAATACTGATTTGCTGAAGACATTTTCTTCCACATACTTAAATGTGGGTGCATCTTTCTTAATTTTTTTTTGGTTGCCAAATGAAGCCCCTATTTTCAAACAGTCCCAGAAAATTTAAAAAGGACTGAAAGAAATAGTCATACCTGACATATCCAGACCCACAGTGCGAATTTATTTTTGCACTTATTTTTGAAACATACTGGGTAAAACACCAGGTGTCTTACTCTCAGAAGTCAAGCCCTTGTTTGGAGTCCAGACTCAAGTAAGACCTGAGGTCCAGAAGCTCCAAAAGAAGATTTGGGGGGAAGGGAGGTTTCACTGTGATCACAAATTTCACAGTAAGTTTGGTAATAAGACTAAATTTTTTATTGGAAGACTTAAAATCTTTTATGAAATTCACTATAAAAATTGTAAGCCTAAGAACTATTATTTTTCTTCTTCTTCTGTTTTTTTTTTTTTTTGTGACAGTTATTTACATCCAATCATCTTTGGTGTCAATCAGGGAAATCTGCTTCCACACATGTCCCAACATAAGCTTCAATGGCAGCCCTGCTCATCCAGGGTTTTATGACCTCAGACTATTTTCAAATTTACAGGGGATGGTGAGGAAACATGAGTCATCTTGAGCAACTGAACTATAATTTGGTGAATGTTAGAAAACAGCTAAACACATTTTTACTACTGGTTTTAATTATGTGCAATGTTTGGTAGTTGAAGTAGTTAAAGACTACTGCAAAGGAAATTCAAGAGACTATGATTATATGTGGTTTCCGGATAGTTTCTTTTTTTAGCTTTTAGCCCCAATTTTCTTTTTACTTTTCTCTGCTTTTATTTATCTCACCAAAGCTTACATGAAAAAAGGAGTACAGGATATATTCAGAAACTCAGGAAGCATAATTATAGTCAAGGGGAACAAAAAATTCACTTTCTGTTCACTTCATCTCGGTTTGGACAGAATTTAAGTAGCCTGAAAGTCCAGTAGGCCTCTATCATACACTATAGAGCATTAGAAAGCACTGAGGTATGAAGTGTATGAAGTGTCTGGTCAACCTTTTATGGGTGCTTCTCACCTCGATTATTGTCCCAGGCGTAGAGCTCCTTGATGCCTAGCTCACTGAGGGACTTGGAGAGTTCCAGCTCCTCATAGGTGACGTTGTCTCTCAGGAGGACCACGTGTTCAGGGCTGACCTCACACTTTGCACAGATGGCTGGGAGAATGTTCTGGAGTGGCACCTTGGGGCTCACACGCATGACAGCTTTTTGGGTTCGCAGATAATTCACTATCAAAAGCACAGATTTCTAGAACACACAGGCCCCAAAAAATTCTATAAGACATCTTTCACAATGGTGTAAACTTAATATATATTCTTATATGTGTGTGTGTATGCATGTATACATATGTATGTATGTGTAATATATACATATGTGTGTATGTGTGTGTGTGTTTGTATGTGTATATATATATCAGAATTGAGTATGGGAAAATTCTGTATATCCTGAATCTTTTTTCCATTTATGGGTCATGCCACACTAAATACAGTCATGTGTCACTTAATGACATTTCATTCAATGATGGACCACATAGAGGACACTGGTCCCAAAAGGCTGTGCCATATGGTTTTGTAACTTCTCTCTATGAAAGTGACATAATAATGAAGTCAATAAGGAACACATTTTTTGGAAAATATCCCTATTGGTAAGTGATGCATGAGTGTGGTAAACTATAGCTGAATCTTAGAATCTCTCTTACTAATGAATAAATTGCTAACCACACAAAGGAACAGACATTCAAGGAGGGATCTCACTTTATATACACTGTCTTTCAAGGATTCCCACCAGACTTGAACACAAAGCACTTAAATAATTTCTAATTGAAATTATTTTGGAAGTTCTGTGAACAATTCAATTTAAAGAAAAACCTTCAAACATGGCTTAAGTCTACTTTCCCTTTACTTTGACCTATTTTTTCCTGCTTATTTCATGATAAAATTTATTTAAAAAAAAAAAAAGAAAAACCCTCATAGCCAAAACATTCACATACATATATTAATATCTATTTAAATACATAATGTATACATAAATAACCATATACAAACTGTATATCAAGCATGTTAAGCTAGAACATAATACAGACATCCAAAAGACATGAAATATACTAGACAAGTAACAGTGGCCATGATAATCAAAGAAAATTAGTCAATTTGGCTAGAGCTTATTACAAATGACTACAAATGAAGTGGCACATTAGAAAATAGAAAGCACAGTTTCATGCATCCAGCTTTTATTTGGTTTCTGGCTATCACAGTGTTCTGAAAAACAAGAGCGTGTACGTGGATAAAAGAGCAGCTGAAGCAGACCTGCAGTCTGGCAGTAGGGGCTGAGGAACTGCAGGAGGAAAATGGAATCCACGCTCATTCTTCATGCTTCTCAAGCCAGAATCATATATAACTCTGGATTCTCCTGCCCCTGGGGGCCAGTGCAGTCAGGGAAGCCTACCATCAGGATTTCTCTTCCTTGAAAATTGATTTTACTTGAAGAATTAAGGAAAGCTTTTTCATGATGTAAATAGCACCAATTTAAAACTTACTAAGCACCTAAACCTAAAAATCCACAGGAGTGAGCTGCTGGCCAAATTTCCATTTTTAAAATGCATGAAAATGTAGTAGATAGTTCAAGAGTCTAAAGAATGACTCTGCCTTTAACTGGAATTGAAAGAGCTATATCAGAGTCTTGTTAAAATGTACATACTTAAGTTTTAATTTTAACCAATAATAAAAAGCCTGTAAAATAAATCTGTGTATTCCTATTAATCCTCCAGTCCTCCAATTATTAACAGTAAAATTTTCTAAGTTCAATTTTTCAGAAGGGAAAATGTCTCTCTCCTCCTCCCCTCCCTTCTCCTCCCATTCCCCCCCCTCCCCTCCCATTATTTCTTCCCACTCCCCAATACCAAATGTTCAAATCTTCTAAATGTCCTGATACTTAGAAGGAAAATTCTAAACTGGGACTCCAATAGGGTAGCTATGGGCAACATGGGGTTATATGAAATAAAATTAAAAGACCAGTTTTTCAGTCACATTATGTGCATTTTCTGTGCTTACTAGCTACATGCAAATAATAATACAGCACTGTAGACCACTGCAGAAAGTCTGAATGAATAGCTCTTTTTTTAGACTAATTCCCTTTTATAACATCCAAAGAAACAATGTTACAACAATGAGTATGACTAAATTCTGTACACTTCTATCTCCTGGATAATGAATTCAGAGTAATATCTATCTAACTTTACCTAGCATGGAAGCAAACTTCAACCGCAGTCCTATGTATTTGTTACTTAGATAAGGGGAGCACCAACAGCCTCCTCTTAGATAAGCCTCCTCCTTACCACCTACAATACCTAAGTCACAGACTATCTTCTTAGAGGACAAAGGGTCCCCCAATGCACTGACCTCGGGTGCGTTAGGCAGACTGGTCTTAATCTTCTCTTCAGGAACTTTTTCTTTCAGAAATACTGTGTGCACATCCAGTGTCCCAACTAAAGTATTTGGCTTAAAACTCAAAGGCTGTTCAGTTTCTGAAGACCAGATCTCAAGTATATGGTGGGATGGATTCAGATGGTTCTGAAGGCAAAGCTCAACAAGTAGGTCCATCATTGCATGACTGGTATGGAAAAAGAAAACAAAACAAGGTTATCAGGAATGTCTGCACTTTCCTTTCCACTGAACTAGGGAAGGTCAGACCCAATGAACCAGTGAATGAATGAACAAATTGGTTGAGTTCATGAAACAAGACAGCAAGGGCTCATTAACTATGCATGATTGTACAACAATATCTTAACGTTACCACTAATAACTACACTCTGAAAGAGCAACCAGTAGTCAAAAGCATAGAAGCTGGGAAAATAGTTACATTTCCAGTTAAGTTTGTGGGTTTGTTTTACCTGAGTCAGAGGGAAGCAGCCTGACACACATGGCTGAAGGCCACCCTGCCACACTCTCCTTTGGGAGTCTCCTGGGATGACCCAGTTCGATGGACAAATAAAAGACAGTAAGTACTAAAGATTGATGAACCAAAACCAACACCAAGAAAACAGCAGTGGAAACGATTTAGGAGGCGGGTCTCTCAGTTTTTCTCTTCCACTGTTTCTTTATATCTATCTCTTCCACATTATTTCTCTCTTTGTTCCCCCACATGTCTCTTAAGTGCTCCTAACATAAAGTGCAAATTATAAAATGTACTTTTGAGCATTTTTATGGTGTCTATTTTTTTTCCAAATTATGTTTATTGCAATTTGTATTTGCTCCAGTGGTTAGAAGTTCAAACCTCTATCAACATGCACTTTTATAATCTGTCTACACCATTTATTTTTTAAAGATTTATTTATTTATTCATACAGAACTGGGATACAGGCCAGAGATGCAGAGGGTGAGAGGATTCACCAGGGACAGAGTGGGGAGCAGAATAGGCAGATCAATGAAGCACACTGCTGAGGGGAGCAGCGGGCGGGTCAGGAGAGGTCTGCCACACCATGTGGATCCTCCTTCGGGGCAGGCGGGGATCGAACTCATGTGGAAGTGGCTTAAGCTTCTTAGTGAAGTGCTTTAATTTCGCTGCGCCACCAGGGAGGGCCATCCACCACCATTTTTAAACTTAAAAAGTGAATGTAAATTTTCTAATTCATTTAATTTTTTTCCCCCCAGATGTATAGAGGCTTCAAAAAATGTTTGCACATGAATCAGGGTCTTCAGTAAGAAAAGAATGGTCTTACTTCTTTCTTAGCTGGTGGCTTTGAGAATCATGGCAGAAAGGTAGACAGTCCTGAAGAACCTGTGCCTACACTCTAATTCCCTAAAGAGAGAAGGTTCACAGAGACAGATGGTAGAGAGCATGATGCTTTGGGGCCCAACTATGGTGGAGGACTATGGGTGCTTTTGTGGGTTTCTGGGTAAACCAGTGTATCTGAAGAGGTATGAATCTGTATCTATGGATCAAATACAGTGTTGTTAATCATTGTTACCTCAATTAAAAAATGCAATATAAAATAAAATTATTTTATGGGAAAGGTGGACAAAAACATTGAGAACTATTGCCTCCGTATATTACTAGGATTAGAGCTGTTGAGTTTACCGTAGAAAGTCATACCAAACTGTTTTTCACAGTGGTGCTTCCAGAGAGGTAGGCAAGTGCCCCTCAGTGGCTCTCCTCTTGTCCCAAAATAAGGGCTCTGGTACAAGTAGTATCTACACTGGATTCAAGCTCATTCCCTGGCTTGTAGCCTCATGGTTTGTGGAACCTTCACTCTGTACTATTTGCCTGGTCATAGTTTCCAGGATGCAGGCAAGAGATGTTCAAGTTGTAAGAATTCCTATTTTGGTTTTACAGAGTGATTAAGAAGCATGTCATATTATTATAGTTCTAAACACTGCCATAACAGATGTGTGAAACTTTATTAGTGAATGTATTATGTTCCTAAATTTCTATTCTTATAATTTTGGTACAACTTTAAGCTACATAATATAACATTTTATTGAGATTTAATTAATAAAAGCTATATATGTGTTTGTACATATATATGTATGTATGTATATGTATATTATATATATATATATATACATATTAAGATTTATTTATTTATGCAAACAGAACTGTGGTGCAGGCCAGAGGTGCAGGGGCAGTGAGAGGATTCACCAGAGACAGAGTGGAGAGCAGAACAGGCAGATCAACGAAGTACACTGCTGAGGGGAGCAGTGGGAGTGTCAGGAGAGGTCTGCCAAGCCATGTGGTCACCTCCGGGTCTGGGGATCAAACTCACACTGAAGCAGCTGGGGCTAGCTTGCAGTGGTGAGCTTTCAGGGAGGGTGCATGATTGTATATGTTTTTACAGTCTGTACAAGATAATACACTAAGCTACATGCTTCACTTATTAGTTCTGAATGGCTCAGAATCTTGAAAACTTGGTTTTGATTCAGTTTGTGGACTCCAAACTCTCTACTGCTACATATCCCCATGTTTAAACAGTAGGAAAAATAATGTGCTTTTTTTTTTTCAAGGGCGTGTGCCTCCACATAACCTCTGCACCCTGCTCACCAAGTCTGTGGCTAGGTCAACAACCCTGCTACTGTTGCCCTCTCCAGGACACACACCTCAGCTCTTCTCTCTAGCTACCTGTTCACTGTGATGTGAAACTCTTCAGTATACAACCTGTGTAAGTCTGCACTGATCTCTGCTGTCTAAAAAACAATCAATTCCACTGTTAGCTACAGGACTGTTTCTCAGACCTGTGTCACTCTGACTAGGTGCTCCAAGAGTAGAATCAACCAGTGGAATCCAGGCCCTGTCATTAGCGCTCTGGCTGGCATCTGGGCTCACATAACTGGGGCCAGAGGCAACTGGACACTGTAGGTCAGGAAGATCACAGCCAATGGCTGGTGGCTTGAGGCTGGGCTCTTAAGCTGGCATCTGGGGGCCAGGAGCTGCATCATTCTTTACTCATGCAACTAGTGAATAAGGAAGGGCTTTTCTGTATGTGGCGGGAGACTGAAGTGGCAGATTGGCAACTGAAGGCTAGGAGCAGTTCACTTCTTGCTGACACAGCTGGCAGCTGGAGGTTGGGTTTCATTGGCTATTGATGGATACTGGGGCCTTTCTAGCTCTCTTGAAGCAATAGCCAAAACATAGAAACAACCTTTGTGTCCAAATGATGGAAAGAAAACACAACACAACTTAGTCATTTGCAACAAGATGGCTATACCTTGAGGGCATTATGTTAAGTGACACAAGTCAAATACAGAAACACAAGTACCCTATGATCTTACTTACATATGGAATCTAAAAGGAAAGAAACAAAAAGACATGTGCATAGATTAACAGATACAGAGAATAGAGAGGTAGATGCCAGAGCTCGCTATAGAGGAGAGAGCAAAATAGGGAAAAGAGGTCAAAGGTAATAACCACAATAATACAAAACAGATCAAAGAACATAATCATGATGCTTTAATAAGTACAGAATATAAAACTCTAAATTCTATTGGTAATTCAAGTCTTTACACTGTGACATTATTTCATGGTGCCTTCTGTGACTGCAGGTGGGAGAAGAAGGCATATGGCTTGACACACAGCACACAGGCAGATCAGATCTAAGAGAATGCAGGAGGAAATTCTGGGTCTGAAACTGATTCCCTTAAATTTGAAATCAATGGATGGGATGTTATTCCTTCATTTAAACCTGAATTATTTTCACTGGAAAAACTGCCAGATGTATTTACAAGGCCCTGGGTCATTTCATGAGTGGGTACTTGAATGGGTCATTCTGAAGCTGCCCTGCTGGCTAGATGGCTTTGGCCCTACAGACATGGCCAGCAAGGAGGCTGGCGCCCTCTTAGGTGTTGCTCAGGAGCCTGTGCACTTGCCTTCCTCCGGAAGAAGTGACTGTGCAGCCCTGGCTCTCCTGTGGACACGGGGAAGCCACGAGGGGCCAGTAAGTACAGTCATTCCAGGGGACATATTTTAGGTTGTCATCTAGATCCCAGACTTCTACCCCGCATCCAGGACCTAATCTGACCTGACACAGGATCCACTCTTCAGTTCTCTGTAGATCTACAAACTGTTGGCAGTGATCCTTCCCTGAGGCACTCAGACTCCTACCTGCCGTTGATCACACTCTTCTTCTCCATCCCACTGGGCAGTACCACGGTGATGTCCAACACACTTTTCTGCAGCTGCTCCTTCATCATGAGCAGGTTCTGTTGGGAGCCAGGAGACACATCTCGGGGAGGTTTCTGCTCACTGAAAATATTCGGGGAAGGAGTCTTCCCAGGAGGTGGGGGAGCTCGAGCCTTCATCTTCTTCCTTAAAAATAACAACACAGGACTGATTGAAGTGGCAGCTCAAATTATGAAGTTAGTAGTAATTTATACCACCTTAAGTACTTTCATCTGAAAAAGTCCTTCTTACAAGTATTTATCTCTACTCAGAAACACCTTCTAAATTGCTTGACCTTTTTAAAGTCAGTATCCCGGCATTCAATGGTACAGAAAATGGACAACTAAGAAAAATACAGGCAGCATTTGTGACAGGAAGCATTATTGAAAAGAAACAGCCTAAACACATCTTCACTCCCTGGGAGTAACATGATTATATTTTTTTCAGATCAAAGTGCAGGTCGGTGTAGCAGTAATTGCTTGGGGCAGCCCTTTCTGAAACACTGAATGGTCTATAAATCTCAAGTATGCAGATTCCACTAAAGGAATCTTAAACTCCTTAATTTAAGACTTGGATTCTTGCATCTTCTATGAAATTATGACCACCCGAAGGACCCAGTATCCATAGGCTCAGGATACTGAGAAAGTGCTGGAGTCTTGTTGCTCACTAAGTTAGCCAGAAAGGATATCAGACCAATATTCACTGACAAAGCCCACTGTTGAGCACTGTTTGATTCAAAGGGATATGGGTGACAGTACTAATGCACCCCTTTCCTCTCTGTTTTCACCTGAAATCTGGCTGTACTTTGAATTCACAAATCATTTTGTAGGAGATTAAACACTGATAATAAGACACCCACTTTGATTTTTTGAAATTCTTAACTCTTCCAGATTACTCAAGGGAGGCAACCAATTTTAACCTATTTGGTAATTAATTTATACACACACACACATATGTGCATGCAGGAATATGCATTATGCATATGTAAATACATTTATATACTTATTTACATATAAGCTTATTTATATGTAAGGACCTTATTTCATTTAAGTCCTGGGAATTTTACACTAATTATTACATTAATTAGCATCAGAATCTATGCTCAAAATAACCTTAGGGTGTTCATCTTATTTATTTCTCAAAATATTTTGCATTTAAGGGGGCTGACTGCCAGAGGCCTATAGCTCCCTTGAAGGCATGCAGGTAGGAGCAAAAGCTGACTCACTTACTTACTCCAAATGACTTTCTCCAACCTATCACTCTATCCCCCACCTCTTCCCATTGTACTACATGTAGAGGTTCCCCAGAGAGACAAGGATCCCTGAAGATCTTCAGATGAGACTGCAAACTACAACCACTCAGGTCTCTGGTTAATACCACATTTAGAATAACATCCAAATCCCATCCTCTAAGTTGACATAAATTAATTTTCAGTATTTCCTTGTTCAAAGCCTTAGATCATATTTCTTTATATTTTTATTTTTCATTTATTTATTCCTAACAGTAACACACTGCAGAGGTATCATCATTCCTGCTTTACAGATAAGGAGGAGACACAGATTTTCAAGCAGACACAGATTTTCAAGCACACAGAGTGGCAGAACTCACATCAAACTCAAACATTTGGTTCCAGAGCCTAAAGTTTTACCCACTGCTTTGTTACTGAGCCTCTGGTAGGAAGAACAGATGTCACTCCATTGTGTAAAGGGAAAATCCAGACACAGAGAAATAGGTACCAAGTATTCAGCTGATCATGCTAAGCCCAAGGCTAAGAAGTCCACTTGTTATTAGCATGCACTCTCAACGGTCCTTTCCGAAAAGAAATGTGTTTATCATTTTTTAAAAATGAAATGAACTTTATTTCTGGATTTTTTAAAAAAAGTATTTATTTATGCATACATAATGGGGATACAGGCCAGAGGTGCAGCGGTAGTAAGAAGATTCACCACAACAGAGTGGGGAGCAGAAAAGACGGATGGACGAAGTCCACTGCTAAGGGGGGTAGTGGCGAGACAGGTGAGGTCTGCTGAGCCATGTGTGTCACTTGCCTGGCCGGTATTGAACTCATGCTGAAGCATGCAACTAGCTTCATAGAGTTGCACTTCAACCAGCTGTGCCACCTGGGAGGGCCCTACTTCTGAATATTAATAAAGCTGACTTGCCTTCCCTTAGAAGAGAACTGAGAAAGGAGTCAGCAGAAGGTAGGCAGAAGTTTCCAATCATTTCTCATCTTTCCAAAATAAACAATACCCCCAACCACCCAGACTCAACCTGTGATACTACTTCCATCCACTCTTTCCTCTCTACATTGGTGCTCAGGTTACACAATACAGCCTATTCCTATACTCCTGCCTCTTATCCATCAATTCTCAGCACACTACAATTTCTTCACTCCGCAAATACGTGCTGCAAGCCAACTTGGAGTGCTGTGCAGTTCATGCCTGTCTGTGCATACAGCACACTCTGACTACATCTGCAGTTGGCCTGTAGCATATTCTAGCAGGCTACAAGGTACTGGGAGCTCTCCTTGTTTCTGGTGCAGTATATGCAGGTGTGTGTATATTTAAACCAGCAGTAGAAAAACTACATTTCACACTAACAAAATACATTTCTGAGTTTTTGAAAAATAATACACATAAAACAAAAATATCTAAGTTTCTGAATGTTTTCACAGCAAAAGTGTGCTGTGTATCTGCATCTGAGCCTGTAACTACAAATCATCATACACCTGTCATATTCAGGGGTAGAACTGACTGCCAAATCACCAGGAGAGACTGACGATCAGAGTTCTACACTGACCCCCTTCAATCCTGAACTAGCCCCATCAGAACTAGCAATAGGTCCCAGAAATTTAGCAAAAACCCTCTTGTCTTTGATTTCTTATGTGCTGTGCCTTGTATCTGCACTCTTGAAGATACAGTTCAACCACAACTTCTGAAAGTGCTTTGGACACTGCCTCAAGACATGGGTGGCTAAAACTAGGATTCTCTCCACTCAATAAAAGCATTTGGAAGCATCACAAAAGCTCATATGTCCCCAGGGACCAATCAAGTGAAATTATAGAGCAAGTGTTTATTAACAAGTCACAACATCTCTTTAGAACAGAAGCCCCTTATTAACATTAAAATGGTACCTTCTTTTAGTTGTAACTTTTAAATCATTTCATAAAATTAACTAATATGTTTAATACACATGTTGATAGGTTGATGAGTTTGTGCTTTTATTTCAATTCAGAATAGCATTTGTATATTTTGAGAAGTACACATGAAAAGTGTTCATATTGAAAAGGACACCTGAGGTGCACAGGGTTCAAGGGCTCTATGTCTGTCCATGAGCACACAGGCCCTGGGGAGGCACTGGATGGATAGACCCACCATGCAGGCATTAGTCTCTCTCTCTGTAGCATTCCAGGTCCTCCTTTCATTTTTTTTCAACTATTTTTAATATCTAGAGGAAGTAGCAGATGTTCTATTAAAGGTGCCAATATTCTCAATATTTAGCATACTGCTCTTCATATCTGTTAGTTTTTTTAAATACTTATTGATGATAATGCCAACAAAGAATGATAGTGCTGTGTTCTGTGAGGACCAAAAGAAAAAATATTATTATAGTGCACATCACAGGAGAAGGCAAACCATACTAGGTATGGTTTGACTTTCAAAAGGAAGGCATTTCTGAAAAATCTATGACATGAACAGAGTTTCAGGACATTATGCTCAATTAAATAAGCTGAACACAAAAGACAAAATACTAAGATTGCCAACTATATGGGGATCTCTAGAGGAGTCAAATTCATGATGACAGAAAGCAGGATGGTGGGTGCCAGGGGTGGGAGATGGGGAATGACTTAATAGGCATGGAATTTCAGTTTGGGAAGATGGAACATCCCTGGAGATGGAGGTTCATAACATTAATGAACTGCATACTTAAAAATGGTTAGGGTGGTAAACTTTATGTTACATGTATTTTATTATAATTTTGAAAATCATTGTTAGGATTAAATTTTCATTCCTATAATTTTACTGATTTATAATTGTCAGCCCATTCTTCATTTTTTGTCCCCTACTACAAACATAGACTCCACCTGAAACATAGCAGAATAAAGAGGTTGGAAATTCAGATACTGCCCTTTCCACTGGGAGACCCAAGCATTAGAGATCATAATCTCCAGAATAGAAGAGCAACAGGGAAATACAGTGAGAAATGAAGACAACCAAGGCAGAGAGTACAAATTACGGTGAACAAAACAAGAAATAGATACAACTAGTGTTACTCCTCAAACCAACAGAGTGTGAAAGCTCTCAACTTCCTTCCTACACCCACCACACCAAGGTAAGTAAGAAGAGAACAAAGATAAAAACCATGTTCCAACCACATACACGTAAGTAGCCATCAATAAGACAATATACATGCCTAGGAAGCAAGGAACATCTCAACACAAGATGGAAATGAAAATGAGAAGGACAGGAGTCAGGGACTATGTATAAAAGAGACAGAAAAAGAGAAATATTTGACAGCAACTTCAAGACAACAATATCAAAAATGTTAAGGTAGATAGGAAGATGTAAGATCTCAGAAAGGTGATCCAGGAACAAAGAAAGTTCTTCACTAAAGAGACTGAATATATAAAAGTTAACAAAAAGAGATTTTGAATGAAATAAAGACAAAAATTACTTTAATAGAATCAAAAAGGAAGAATTTCAGCTGGTAGAAGACTCAAATGAACAAATAACACATTTAGAAAAATAGAGTGTTACCACAAAGGAAAGATGAGGAAACTGTATGAGAAATATATTTAATTAGAAAAGAAAACCTACAAATGATGAGACTCCCAGAAGGGGAAGAAAAAGAAATAAAACTAGAAAACTTACTTTAAAAAGTGAAAACTTAGCAAACCTATAAAATGAACTCTATATTGAAGCCCAGCAAACAGAGAGAACTCTTAAATTCTTAGGTGCAGAAAGATCTGCACTCTGATACACCATTGCAAACTTTCAACAATTAAATATAAAAAAAAATTCAGGAAGCCAGTGAAAAAATAATATCCTATAAGGGCTTCCAAATTAGGATTTCTGCCTATTCTCCAAGAGAAGCATGGAAGAAAATATTCACAATCTTAAAAAATAAGAACTCCCTAACTGTAAATTTATCAATTAAGTATATAAAGGGGGAATATAGGTTTTCTCAAACAGCAGTAAATAGAGTTTGTCATCACCAGATGTGCTTTTCAAATAATACTAAAAGGAATTTTTCTATAAGAAAAGAAAACCTGAAACATAAACTACTTGGTACCAATATCAACAGCAAGAATACCATGAATCAACACCAAATACTAAGGGGTAGAAGAAGTAGGCAGAATCAGTATAGTTAAATGTTGGAGATCAAACCACTCATAAAGGACTCAAAGCATAGGAACTCAAGGAAAACTCCATGGCAGCCATGGAGGATAACCAAAAATCCAGAATAGACACCTGCAGGTGGAGTAGCAAAATAAACTGATAAAAATATTAAGGAAAACATCCCTAAAGAAAAAGAGAGAAACAATGGTGAAAAGAAACAATAGAAAAAAAAACAATAAAAAATCAAAACCAAAATGACTAAAACAGTGTATTTCAATTATCACCTTTTTTTGTGAATGATCAGAATTTACCAGTAAAAAGGCAAAGACTAACAATATGAGAAAAAATTCAGTCACGAATACTTTGTTTACAAATGATTCATTAAAAACTGAAAGATAAAAACAAACTAGAAAAATAACAGGTTAGGCCCTCCCTGGTGGCTCAGCTGGTTAAAGCACTGCACTAAGAAGCTAACGTCACTTCTGCATGAGTTTGATTCCCTCCTGCCCTGGAGGAGATCCACATGGCATGGCAGACCTCTCCTGACCCACCCACTGCTCCCCTCAGCAGTGTACTTCATCTATCTGCCTGTTCTGCTCCTGGCTCTGTCTCTGGTGAATCCTCTCACCCTCCGCATCTCTGGCCTGTACCCCATTCTATATGAATAAATAAATAAAATCTTTAAAAAAAACAGGCTAGAATAAGGTCAGACATGTTAATAATTCAGAGAGTAAATCAGGAATTGCTATTATTATAGTCAATAAACTAGACTTTCAACTGAAAACAGTAATCTGGGGCAAAGATGGACACATTATATAATGATCAAGGGAACTAACCAAGAAAGTAATATTTATGTGTCAGATATGGGAGCACCTAGTTATATAAAGCAACTATTAATAGACCTAAAACAATATGTCAACAAAAATACAACAGTTGTCAGAGATTTCAACATATCACTGACACAAAAGGATAGATCATCCAGAGATAAAATTAACAGAGAAGTAAGTTCTTAAATGAAATTAGATCGGATGAACTCAATGAACGTTTACATTTACAGAGTTTTCCATCCCAAAGCAATTGTACATACTCTTTCCCAGTGCACATGGAACAATTTCAAAGATAGATCATGCACTAGGATATTAAATGAGTCTCATAAAATAAACAAAAATAGAAATTATATTATGCCCTTTACAAACCACAGTGCTGTAAAGCTAGAAATTAACTACAAAAAGGAATCCTGCAACAAACCAAAATATGTGCAGACTAAACAGAATGCTTTTGAACAACCCTTGAGTCAATGAACAAATCAAACATTTTTTTAAAATCTAGCAAACAATAAAAATGGAAAAAACAAGCACCAGACTTTATCCTTTAAAAGCAATACCAAAAGCAGGAAGCTCACAGCATTACAAGTCCACATTAACAAACAAACAAACAAAAAAACCACCATATATACTGGACCCCAATTTAACAATCTAACTCTTAAGTTAAAGGAAACTAAAAAAAGAACAAGAAAAGCACCCAAAACCAGAAGGAAAGAAATAAAAATTAGAGAATACATAAGTGAATTAGGAAAATAAAAGATCAGTGAAAACAGTTGATTCTTTGAAAAAGAGTAAAATTAACAAACCATTAATTCATACTTAATGAAAAAAACAAAAAGAGAGAAAACCCAAATCAATACAATCAGAAGTGAAAGAAGTGGGGGCCTCCCTGGTGGACAGGGATTAGTCTCAGCACGAGCAAGCTAGCTCTAGCCCCTGTGGCTTGAGTTCGATTCCCGGCCAGGGAGGTGACCCACATGGCACCGCAGACCTCTCCTATTTGGCTTGCTGCTCCCCCCAGCAGTGTGTTGCAGTAGATCTGCCTGCTGCACCCTACTCTGTCTCTGATGAATCCTCTCACCTCTAGCCCCCACACCTCTGGCCTACACCTCAGTTTTTGTATATACAAATATATATATATATATATATATATATATATATTAGAAAAAGATATTTACCACCTTAAAAAAAAGACATTGGAGACAGGAAAGCAAAATAATAAAAACAAAACAAGAAGCTTCTTTTACTGAGTATAACAAGGGGTGGCGAGGCTTCTTTTACTGAGTATAACAAGAGGAAAATGGGGTAGGTCCACCCAGGATAGAGACCCTGCCAGGCCCAGGGCCAGAAGGAAGTTGGCAGGTGTGATTAAGCATTGCCATGAGGAAAGGGAAGCAGTACTGTGGGGCTGGGGCTCTGCGCTTGATGATGTAGCCATGGGCCACAGGACAGAAGTTGCCCAAATGGATGGAAGTTGCCCAGAAGTTCCCTTGGATGTGAGCACCATCTGTAGGTGATAGGGTCACAACCAATGGCTTTCTCTACCCTGGAAAGGTCTGTGTTGTCAGACAGGGCCTTAATTATCTTTGCTTGGCTGGAAAATATGATTGTGCTATTAAGCAAGTGATCCTTTCTGGAAGAATTGTGTCGATATGCAAGGTCTACCCGAAAGGAAGAAACCCATAAGGGAGTGAGCTATAGAAGCAAAGACCAGCACCTGACGCAACCAGGCATACCCTGAGCAAGTGCACCCAGATGTGAGGAGGGAGGAGTCATTGGGCACAACAAACATTCTTCATCTTCCACATTAGAAAGCTGGGTGCGACTGGCAGGAAGTATTTATAAAATGAACAAAGATAAAAAAAAATAACATTTCTGGCATTTCAAAAGTTAGCATTCAGAACTTCAAAATCATCACGTCTTTACTGTTTGAATTTCAGGGCAGTGCTGGCAGCTGTCACATAGCCAGCACACTGCCAGGTCGGTTTGATCTACTATAGCCCTCCACCTGCAGCTGATGCCTGATCACCAGTACCTCTGCACGTCGGACACCACTGAGGCTCAGTGAGTGCCAGCCTCAGGATTGTCAGGCAGCTGAACGAGAACTAGTCTGCAGGACCTGCAGACCGAGAAGGCAAAGTCCACACACCTTTAGTTTGCTGGGTACAGTCCAAAGGGCACTCTGTGATTTGCCTGCCCCTCAAATATCTCCTCACTGTCCAAGAACACAGGACAGTGAAGTCAGTGGCTGTGCCAGTTCTGTGAGTATCGTTCCTTACATGTATTGAGCCCATTTACTACACAGGTTCTGAGGAAACAGGGAAAACCCTCTATTTAAAGACAGTTTCAGAGAAACCCAACCCCTTGCTCCTTGCAGGCATGATCACTTCCAAGGAAACTCTGATTGTTCGGTCTGTCTGTGATGCAGTCCAAGGGAAGTGTCATGCTTTCTCAAGGGAGTTCTTCTGCAGCAGGAGGGTTTCTCCCTGCAAGAAGGGAGTTGGAAAGTTGTAACAGACTAAGTTGGCCCCATGGTCACTTTCATTTTTAAGTCCCTCGGCTCTCCTCCTGCCAGCAACTTAGCCTCATCCATGCTGAGCAAGCAGCTGAGAGGCTGTATGGTAACTTCCCTCCCCCACATTCACATAGCTAATGGCTCTGGAAGGCAAGTTCACAAGTACAATGCCAAGCTACTGAACATCAAATCAAATAAGCAGATTTTCAAAGGATCAAAAGAGAGAAAGGTAAAGAGGCTGCACTGTCACAGGCAGAAATGAAAGAGACAAAAATTAGAATGAATTAGAAATGTAAGATCAATGAGTAGGGCTACTGAAAAATCAGAAGCATTTTCTAAGAACAATGTATCCCACCTGAATGAAATTATAAGAGATTATAAGATGCCCACTGGAATGCAGTCGTGACTGAACCCCATTTGATCAAAGAAGTCAAAGTTGAGTCATTGCAAAAAGGTACACCGCAACGTATAGAAATGATAAAATAAAAATGTACTTCCATATATTGTACACCTATGTACTATTTTTAAACAGATTTCTGAAATAATTATAAAATTCTTCTCAGTTACCAGGTAAGACTTTTGTGTAATTATTTTTTTAACTTACAGTACTTTAAAAACAAAGACACGCAAACATAAAAAGGAGTCCACCAATCCCTAATAAACTGCAGATGGATTTACTGGTAGCCCAAAGAATAAATTAATTTTTAATATATACGACCACTTCAATTTTTTTACATTAGTAGCAGCCTATACACAGGATAATTTCCATTTTAGTCACACAACTCAGCAGCAGGGTATTGGAGGATGAATGATACTCCTTGACAGTTCAAACAAAGTCCCACTCTTCTTCTGAATGGATACACTATTCTTTGTTGCTGGAGAAAGTGACAAATGGGTCTTGCCCTTTTAACTGGCCACAATGTTAAATGGCAATGAGGAATATTTCTTTTAACTAATTTAGCATTGCTCTTGGGAGCATTGTTAAATTGATGCATCAAATAAAGGAAATCTTGTTGCAGTATTGCATTAAAACAAAATCACAATAAAGATGGCACTGATGTAAATGATGGTAATCATTTTAAAGTCCCTTAAAGCCTTTTGTCCACAATAAGAAATTAAAATACAAACACATAACTGTTTATATTACTTACATCTGGTCTCATGTTTATAACCATTTAAGAAAACTGGAATAGATTTAATTTAATAAAAGGTGTCACACCCCTATTTTTTCCTTTTAAAGTTGGTCTCTACACCTATTTCAAATTCACTCAATTTCACCTGACTCTTCAAGTATTCTGTTGCTGCTCCAAGCTATTCTGGATCATCTTCAACTGCATGACCTGAAGCGGAGGAGTGCAGCCAGGAGTGATGCACCCAGTCAAGCAGATTTTTCCAGGAGGGCTGCATGCTCCCTGCCCAGCAACTTCTAAGGAAGGGAAACACAGACCCTGAAGCCCCAGAGCCTTCATACTGGCTCTGCAAATATCAACCAACAATCCCTCTGGGCCCCTCAGAGACTGGTAGGTCCTATCTATCTTCAAGAACTGAGAGTGAGAAGACTGAAAGGAGAAGGATTATTTATTTCAGGGATCATGGGCACTGCTCTAGATGTGATTCTGAGAACCAGATGTGCTCCTATGAACAGAGTACACAGCTCTGAACAAACCTAGACCCCAACAGTAAGGCCTCCGCTTTCTAATAATTCCAAAACCTTCTGTGGAAAGAAACAGTGTCCAGTGTCATTTCTCCCTTCCCCTCCGGGATATGGGAAAACAGAATCCTCACATGACTAAAGTACATCATCCCTGCCTGCCAGGCAATCAGCCTTTTTCTGTGTGATTCTCCATCAGTCAGGCCCAATCAGAAACCACACCCAATTCTCAGGTTTTTAGGGAGGACGTCATGTTGCCCTATACACTCATTCTCAGGCCAATAGAGAGCCTGGACAGGGCTGACATGACCACAGAAATGAAGTTATTGAAATATATTTTATCTAGTGGGTAGGGTTTCATTTTTGCAAAATTCTTCCACCAGTTTCTAAGGAAATCCAGTCAAAGTTGTAAACATATTAAGTTACATATTTACTTGGGTGTGTGGCATCCAGGGGCTTCTGGGCACGGTAAGAATCAGGGCCTTTCCAGAAGAGCTAAAAAGACACTTCTCCAAAGAGGAAATGCAGATGGCCAACAAGCAAGTGAAAAAATGTTCAACATTACTTGTAATAAGGGAGATGCAAATTAAAACCACAATGAGATACCACCTCACCCCAGTGAGAATGGCACATCTTCAAACAACTAGCAACAACAAATGTTGGCGAGGATGTGGAGAAAAAGGAACTCTCCTGCACTGCTGGTGGGAATGCAAACTAGTACAACCACTATGGAAAATTGTTTGGAGGTTCCTCAAACTGATAAACATGGAGCTTCCCTATGACCCAGCAATCCCACTCCTAGGTATCTACCCAAAAGACACAAAAACACTGATTGAAAAAGATACCTGCACCCCCATGTTTATTGCTGCTTTATTTACAATTGGAAAAACATGGAAGCAGCCCAAATGCCCAAAAGTAGATGACTGGATTAGAAAGATGTGGTACATATATACAATGGAATATTACTCAGCAACCAAAAAAGAGAAACACATGTCTTTTGCAGCAACTCGGATGGAGCTGGAAAAGATCATGCTTAGTAAGATAGGCCAGAAAGAGAAAGAAAAATACCGGATGGTGTCACTCATAGCAGGAGTATAATGGACCAGGCGAGAAAATAACAAAAATAATGAACAACCATATACCAGAGACATTTTGCGGGGGTGGAGTGGGGAATGGGATCAAAAATGGGGGGGGGGAAATGCACGGGATTATGGTGATGGCACACGGGTGACTTGGTGATGGGAAACCCGCGGGAATTACAATTGAGATGGGAAAAAAAATGTACAAAATGATGTAAAAATAAACATTTGTAATTAAAAAAAAGCAAAAACAAACAAAACAACAACAACAAAAGAATCAGGGCCTTTCACCAGCAACAACTTCCTGCTTGTACTTTCAGGAATAATAAATTTCCAGGAGAAAGCATAACAAAGACATCAGGTTTTAAAAACCAAAATGAAGAACAGATTAATTTAGCTATCAGAATTGGGAAGGGGGCCTCACAATTCTCCATCCTCAGCAAAACACAGGGTGAGAGGTGTGTCCTTATGGCTACTCAGGCAGGCATGAGGGACAGAGAAGAACTCACCTTTCCATGAGAACAGAGAAGATTCTCAAGAAAGTTCTGGAATGGTTCAGATGGACTCCTTACTGAAAACAAGAAGTTGCCACTCATTAGATAAAGTCCTCCCCTTATAGTCTCCACATGATTTCCAGAGGTTTTCCTCCAAACTAGCCCTACTTGTTTCTTCTGATATATCCTATATCATGTCGCCATTCTAAGCATAAAGCACATTACCAAATTCCTGATTTAAAAAACAACCTTCCAGCACTATTTTTTGTAACGTTTAATAAATTACTCTGACATGACTCTGACATGACTCCTGAGCCTAAACAGATACTCTGACATAATTCCTGAGCTGTACCATCTAGACACCCAGCTGCCTCAGTGCAAAAACCACAGGTCCTCTTGCCTGACCCTGGACACACAACTCTCCTGTCAGGGCCTTCCGTGCATTGTGCTCCTGCTGGAAATGCCCTTCATCTGGGTTCCCTTCTCTCGTCCATGACTGAAACAGGAATCATGAACTCTTCAGAAAGACCTTTCCTGATTTTCTAACAAGGCCCATTTTTTTTTAGCAACTTGCTAGTTTCATTCACATGCATGCTGGTTTCTCCAAGTTTGCGGTCACAGATTTCTGTTTGACTGGTTATGACCAATCATGACTCTAACCTTAAATTCCAAGAAAACAGGGATCAAGTCTTTCTTGCTAGTCACCAAAGGTGACTATGAGTGAGGAAGCTTGTTCCCACTGGGATTAAGCTGCTACAACAGTGCTTAATTTCATTAGCAACTAAGGAAGGTGAAAGTAAAAAATCCAGGGCAAACACACTGAAGACAGCAGAGTGCTACTGAAAGTAGGTAGAACAGGTTGCAAAAGATTAATACTCCATTGCCACCACCCAGCCAAGTAAGTGGCCCCACACTCTAAGTCTAGCATGAATCCAGTTTTTACCTCTCAC
This sequence comes from Condylura cristata, assembly GCF_000260355.1. NCBI lineage: Eukaryota > Metazoa > Chordata > Mammalia > Eulipotyphla > Talpidae > Condylura > Condylura cristata. Next base: position 1,776,314 of record NW_004567145.1, read on the forward strand.
TGTCTAATCACTTAGGGGGTAGCCAACACACAAACATTTTGTATATGTTCACTCTTTACAAGTTCACATGACAAGTTTTCTCCTACCATTTTACATATTTAATGAGTGAGGATCCAACAAGGTAGGTAATATCCTCATGATCAAATGAGTAGGAAGAAGGAAGACCATCAGTGGAGATCTCCTGAATCAAGATGCTGCCCTACTCATTATGCACCGTTACTGCCATATTTGGCAGGTGGATGCTGACACATTCAGGCATATACCAGGTACCGGAATGTTGGTCCCTTCAGCAGAGGGAAGGTCAGAAAGCAGCCTTGAGTGACAGTCTCTGGCATACAGAAGCAGGGGATAACCATCTGCTGAGATGTGGTATCTCACCAAGCCTTATTCTAAGAATTAGACATTTGTTCAGTGCTGCTGAGTCCTCACAACTTAAATAACAATGCCTGCATTCAGCACCCTCATAGGACAGAGGGAGCAGCAAAATCATGGGGAGAGGGCTAGATTTCCACAATTGATCCTAGATAGATGCTGAGCTACCTGGACCAGCACTCAGGCTTCTCGATGCCTTCAGGGTCAGGGGCTCCTTTGAAGATCTAATGAGAGCTATAGATCCTATCTCCAAGTAAGAAGCAACAAGGCACCTTCATGCATACCAATTTCTACTGTAATCACTGTAAGCGACCAAGGCCTAGGCCTTTAGCACTGTGACACCTCTTAGAATTCAGCATCTTTCAAATCAGGACAAAGTTCCTTATAAGACAAGAACTTCTAATAAAGGAAAAGTAGGGAAAGTCCCTGTGAAGCACTCTCTATCATTTGCTTTTGTGTTAAAAGCAGAAAATCAGTTAGGACTAACACAAACAATCCTTGAAACTGAAATTGTGAGGCCATTTTCAAGGCAAAACTTGAAGAACCATGGCCTTGAGACATTAGCACCACACATTCCTAATCAAGCAGAGGAAATGGCTTTCCCATAGCAACTTCCATTTTTCAGTGCAAGAGAGGAACACTATCTTGTGGAAGTTTGTGCAAAAACACCCTTTTAAAAATGTGAAGCATCCCCCGGGCCCTGATGACCAATTTTGAAGTCACAAAATTGTAACTCAAATCTAGTGACAAATGTTCATCCCCTAGCAGAGGCATTACTTTCACGAGCTACCTAAAATCATAAACCTCAGTTTCCCCGAGCTTAATGGAGAGAGAATTTGGCATTTATCTGATGGGGATAACATCTGAAAAGTTGCTTGCATGACACTGATGCACAGGCAGTGCTCAATGACAAGTAACTATTATAATTAATTTTACTATCATTAGCAGGTTTATTCCTGTCTCCAGGAGAATAAAGTTGAAGGTAGCTCCTCAAGATGCCTAATAAAAGCTCACTGATCCAGCAAATACTTTCAAAGTCAACTAAGAAATATTATTCACAACAGAATTTCACAATCTTGCCCTGGTGGAGTTGGGGAAGCTTTCAGTAATTTAACAAAAAGATTAGCTTTTCTGATAGGATTCTTAAGACATAATAACAAAAGCTATCCATAACACCAAACTCTAAACTGAAGGAGGTCTGTGTATGTGGGAACTCTGATATCACCTCACAAATCAGGTAAATATTCAAAGGGGAACATTTGAGAGTTGGAGCCCATAGCTACTGCTCAAGTCCAGTAAGGTAAGAAAGATCCACAGATGTGGATCATTTAACGACTGGCAGCTACTCCATGATGAAGCTGAGCAGAGGAGCCCATGTTCCCAGTATCAGATCAAAACAGAGTACTGCATTTTTAACAGAAAAAAAAAATCCTCCTTCCAAAAAATAAGCAGTGCTAGCTTACTGGAGTCTGAACATGGTTACAAATGAAGGAAGTAAATAAAAAGAGAAAACTTACAGATTCCCAAACCACTGGGCAATGTTTGCACACATCCCAAGCCGTCCCCTGTCCTGGCCCGGAGCCACTAGCTCTGTCCCTGCACACAGAGAGCAGGGTGGTTGTCCATCCCATGGTTAGTGCAGTCCCAGGAAGGAAAGGAGATAAAGCGTTCCTGGAGGCTCCCAGACTGGAAGCGCGAACGCCAATGAGAGCTCTGAGAAGCAGCAGAAGCCTCTGATCTGATCCAGCCTAGTGACTTATTTATTTATCAAGGTGCTACCTGATGCAAGTGTCTCCTGAGCAAGGCTACAGGGCTGGCAGCCACAATCCTGAGAAGTCTGCTGTGTGCACTCTTGCAAAGTTAGTAACAAGTCCCTTTGGTTCACTTGCTTAGGTCACAAACCTTCCAAATCCAGAAAAGGAACACTTAAAAGGGAGCATTACTAGGGCAAGAACAGAGTTTGGTCTTTAATGAGATGCCTAGCAAGAACCCAGTTCTTATACCTTCTCTGAGTGGCATAAGGAAAGTTAAACCTTTAATTCATTAACTACCTTTGTACTGTCAAGTATTTATTACATTCATAGAAATCAGTTCTTGCCATCTCCCAAGTATAATTTATCACCTTTTTTCTGTAAGAAATATTTGTATTTTTTATTCCCCACAAAAATCTCACTGTTTTCTTGTAGCCATTTTTCATAAGTAGTGTGGTTTTGCAAATGTGGGCACCATATAATGTCCCAGAACTAAAACTATGTTGCCAAACAGATCAACACAGGCAGAAAGACACATCAGTAGCTCTCATACATGCCAGGAAGCAAGAGTCCCATGAGGGCACAATAGGTTTAGGGTAAAAGGATCCTGTTGCCATGATAACACTTTTCCTTGGATCCTTGTGTTCTGTTTCCTTAGAGATGCAGTAGCATGTGAGTTCCTGCTCCTTTGGCCAGCGGCCCCCATGTTCTAGTCAACCTACCTCTCCCACTGAGGAGAGATGTCAAGCCCAGCATAGCATCAAAGGATCAAGGGGTGTCCTACCTCCCACTTGCCCCTCAGTAAGACACAAGTGTCTTCTGAGCTTCCTAGCCATAAGGAAAGATACCTCACCCTGTCACGCTTCCCACAACCCCAGAGACTGTGTAAGTCTTATGGTGTCCAGGCCACTACAGGTTCAGTGAAGAATTCTACGCAACAGGACCTCTGGTGTCTCTCCTTTTTGATCAATGACTTCACTATTGTCAAGGCTTCTACCTCACTGTTATCTCCTGGTTGTCACTGTCTTCCTGCTTCTTCCCTACCTTCTCTTCATTTTCTATTTCTACTCCTCTCACTAGGCCACTGGCTGTACCAAGGTGACTCCAATTCTTCCAAGCTCTATCTTATTATCTCCCTGGCCCATCCTTGTTACACTGGTATCCTCTATCTTCCAGTCAACTCAAGCAGACACTTAAGGAATCTCCCCTTTCACCTGCCCAGTCATCTTGGAATCCCATCTCCACAGACTGAGAGGGATCTCCTCAAAGACAACTCCAACCACCCAAGCCCCTGCTACACACATCACAGCAGTCCCAAGGCCCACTGTATTATGCTAACATTTCTCTGACGGAGATGCTGTTTCTACCATGTTCCTAGCATTATCTACACTGAAGCCACCTGAATTACCATGCTCTGCAAACAGGAAGGTTTCCCTTCCACCCTGTCTCCAGAAGTCAATCTCTAGCCAGATTTCAGTAACTAGGAGTAGAACATGCTGGGAGAGGTATCAAAGAAGTAACCTGGGAGGGTGGACCCTGGGATTAGTAGGGAGAGTGAGTAGCAGCACCAGGTTCAAATCTTAGTACCACCACTCAATAGCAATCTCACACAATGTAGTTTGTCTCCTATAGTCTTCATTTCCTCATCTGTATAATGGGGCCAATAATATGCTTTCTCCGTAGGAACATGGAAGATTTAGCAATCTCATTTTTCTAGACACTGCATCATATCTGGCATCTGCAGTTTCAGCTAATACAACTTTTGTAACATAGCATGGAAGGGGACCATTCCGTTCTTACACAATCAAGATAAGGACCCCATGCTCAGATGCTAGAAATGCTTCTTCAGATCCTCACTAGGAGAAATCTGCATACTTCCATCCCTGTGCTGGTATAATAAAGAGAAGGCAAGAGTTCAAAAAATGAAAAAGGGCATTGAGGAAGATCTCTATGATCAGCATGTCAGTCAAATGCGGACACTGCAAAGTCCTCTCTATCACCCACTCCCATTCTTATCCAAACCAGGAATGGGGCTGGAGATCATGGACATGGAACTGCAGAGCATGGGCTTCTGGGATGTCTGAGAGATGGGCCCCTGGCACTGGGAGACATTCAAAGATCAAAACTAATGCCCCTTGTCTCATGAATTTCAGAAGATGACCAATAAGAGCTGCTTATGTCAGTGGACAGTATCCTGGCCCACTCATGAGAGTCCAAGAATATCAAATTACTGAGGCAGGTGGATGCTGCAGGTATGGGCAATCTGAACAAATTGCCCAGGAGGAAATCTGAACAAACAGACTGCCTGCTGGGCAGAAACAAGCAAACCAAAAGAACCGCAAATGACCAGCAGAAGGGCAGAAATCCCTACACAAGCACAAACAATGACACTGCATGAGTGGCCCACCGCACCAGTGATGAGAGAAGCAGAACACCAGCAAAGGGCAAGTGCTAGTTCCATTCGACCCTGTCTATGTCACAGGAGCAACACACAGCACCCAGGGAGCATGAAACAGCATTTGGTTGATGAGAAGGGGTAAACCACAGCTGGACATGTAAATGAAGTCTAGTTTAGAGCAGGGCAGACTTCATAATATCTAAGAAATGAGACCATTCATGATGACATGGAAGCCAAGGCCATGGGTTCACCTAAGAAAAGATTCCACAATGGGAAAATTGGACAGAGATATGCCCATAATCCACTGTCCACCCATTCCACAAATGGGTACACATCTTCATCACAACTGTGTTGGTCAAAAATGGAAAGAGCGCCACAAAAAGGGATGGGGAAGAAAGCAGTAATTTAAAGAAGCTCTAGCTTCTTCCTTTTTCCTCTAGAAGAACTTGAGGGGGGTGGGAGGGTCTCTGGGCTCTGCCTGTCTGTAGCTCTGGAAGACTGAGAAGGAGCCTTTCTGAGACTGGGAAGATCAAGTCCAGTAAAGTCTGGTTCTTCCTAGCACAGGTCAAAACTGTGATTGAGTAAAATGAGCTGTTCTCATTTCCTCAAAGAAATAGCCAGACATTTTTTTTTTTTTAAGATTTATTTATTTGTACATACAGAACTGGGGTACAGGCCAGAGGCTCAGGGGTGGTGAGAAGCTTCACCAGAGACAGAGTGGGGAGCAGAACAGGTAGATCAACGAAGTACACTGCTGAGGGGAGCAGCGGGCGGGCCAGGAGAGGTCTGCCACGCCATGTGGTCTCCTCCGGGGCAGGCGGGAATTGAACTCATGCAGAAGTGGCTTTTTAGCTTCTCAGTGCTGTGCTTTAACCTGCTGCGCCACCAGGGAGGGCCTAACCAGACATTTTTTATGACTTCCTCATAAACATTTATTAAATTTCTTTCTGAGGCATTTGTCCATTAGTAGTCATATCCCAAGAAATTTTCAATAAAGTTGTGTGTAAATTCGCTGATTAAGACATTAAATAATAGGTAATTATGAAAATGGCCAGGAATAAATTACACAGAACATCACTCCAGTAAACGGCAGTAGTCTATTACAGAAGAGGCATATAACTTAACAACAGTTAAGTTTCTCACTACATCACAATGAAAGCTTACAAACATTAATTAAAATGAAATTCCCTATGGTTTAGTCATGTGGAGGGTATAATAGATATCTAATTATTTGCAGTGATAGAAAAACCCTTGTTTTCCATTAGGACCCAAAAAGATATTCTGACCACATTGGCCTTGATTTTTAGCTTGGAAGATCTATGCAAATGCAGTAATTTTTCTCCTGATTCACTAGCAAAATTGGCAACAAGCAACAAAAATCAACAAATCTCTTGTCACAAGTAGACCAGAGAAGCCAAACCTAGGAAGACAAGGAAATGACAGGGATACTGATTTGCTTTCAACAAGCTGCATGTCATCTTTTTCTTTCAGTGGGAAAAAGGGGAGCAGGGGCGTATCTAGTTCCGTCCAACAAAGTGTGAAAAAAAAAAAAAAAAGAAGAAATGAACCAAGTAGGAATCTGAAGACAAAAAATGCGGAGCAAGATAAGATGCCATACACTGAAATGCACCCAGTTGCCTGTCGATAAGCCCATTCTATTTCTATTTACTTCTGTAAATAGCTGAAACGCAGTGAAATCTGACCATCCAGCTTTCAACAAAGCCAGTAACTGATTGGCAAGAACAGAGATCGGAGAATTTCTCAGAGAAATAAATCCAGCTCCCTTGTACTCGAAGCCACAGGGAGTCATGGGTCAGAGAAAGGTCCTTCCACATCATGCCCCTGCCTGATGTCTTTGACATCAGTATATAGGATTTCTGGGCTTGCATTTTCATGGCTTCAGTCAATTAGGAAATTCCTGTGAACAAACTCATGCCTATTCCTATAAAAACAGTTAAATTGTATTTACTACCTCAAATGTAATCAGCTTGTAACCATCTGCTTCTGTTAATAAATGAAATTTTCGCTACTAAAAATAAATGGAAGTGATATTTTGTTTAGTGTGACACTATTCTATCAGCAAAAATAGTGAAGAGGAACATAGGAAAATACAGAAATAAAGTTCTCACATCAATCTGTTCTGACATGGTCATTTTCTGGGTTTAGAGTTAAGCACGGGTGCCTTTAATTCTCCTTTGAAAATAGACACTTGATAACCTCCCTGTGAACTGTTTCTCAAAATAGGGCCTCGGCCTCATAGCACAGCCCTGGAGTACAGAAATCTGAGCTTGGCAGATGCTGTGGCTTGCTGGAACAAGAACACCTCTCCCGCAGGCCTGCCCACCCTCAGGCCTGCTGTTATCCATTACAGGGGTGTTCTGGCTCAGGACTGCAGCCAAACACCACCAATCATCAGAGCATCCCAAACACAACCTATATTCAGATTTCAAACAATGAAGACGACCATGGGGAATTGCCATACCAGTGAAATCAAGGGCATGAGGGTCTCCGGAGCTCTGAGGAATGATCCAACCGCCGCGCATGACTGAGGAACCCGCCAAGAACAGGAAGGGGCCTGAGTTTCCTCCTTCACTTCCTTGTGAGAAGGAGGGAAGGAAGTGATGGAGGTTAAGAGAAGTTGGAAAGTATGTTATAGAGAGTATCACAAGGCACAGACCAGAGGTAGGAAGATGGAGATGAGGGCCACTTTGGTCCTAGAAGTAATTAGGTTAACAAAAGTTAACTCCAAAAGGGAATGAGCCCCTCACTTAGCATCTTCTGCACTGGGAGGGGTCAGCAGCCCTTGCCCCCCTGTGCCTATGGAGGTGCTCCTTGCAGCCAATGTTTTCCCTGTATAGGGCAGCAACCCTACTGCCTGTGACCTGTGAGCACACCAGTGCTTCATTTCACTAACCTCCCTCTGCTTTTCACTGACGTCCCTCTGCAAAGCAGCGGAGGCAGCTCTCCTCCTCAGGCTGCCTGCCTGTGACTATGCAGGCCTCTCTTTTAAAATGTATCCCTTTCTAGGGCAGCTCTTTCTGCCTGGCTGGGGCTTGGCTATGCAACATTCTTTACCCTGCCCTCCCTAATAAACCTGTCCTTTTGGATATAATGGAGGCTTCTCTGTCTTGTGGAGAAACTAGCCTGGCAAACCCGTGCAGCCGAAGGAGAGCTCTGGCAAAACCCAGTGTTAACCTCTCTGAACCCAACATCTCCAAAACTGACTTCAGAACAAAAAATTGGGGGAGGCAGGGAGGAAAGGAAAGAGATGGGGGGGGAGCTGGAAGAGAGTGGATATAAGGTGGGAGAAAAAGAGGGAAGGAGAAAGAAAGGAGGGTGAGGAGAAGGTGAGAAGGGAAGGGGAGAGGGAAGAGGAAGGTAGAAAGGAGAGAGGGAAGGAATAACAGTATGAAAGGAAAGGAGAATGAAGGTGATGGAGGCTAAGAGTGAAAAAGCTAGAAAGGAGGTACCACAAGGCCAGAATCCTGGCTCAGGCCATGCCAGGAGCTGGACTAGGGGTAGAAGTGATTAATTCTTTAAACAAAACAAAACAAAAAAACTGTAAAGGAATGAAAAACCCTTAGGATCAGAGAAACAGGCACAAGTAAGTGTCAGACTACTGTTAAAATGTGTAAAGAGACCTCCCTGGTGGCACAATGGGTTAAAACACAGCATTGTGAAGCTGGCCACAGCAGCTTCAGGGCAAGTTCAATTCCTGACTTGGGAGGTGCCTTCTGTGATTGCAGGTGCTGCCATCAGGCAGGCCTGTAAGAAAGACCACAGGTGTGGTCTTAAATGCAATCACAGAAGGCATCCTGACAGTTTCTACTTACTCTTTATGCATAGAATTTGAAAGGGACCTGGGGAGAGTCGATAGTGGATTCTATTTATGCATACAGAACTGGGGTACTAGCCAGAGGTGCAGGAGCACCAGAGACAGAGTGGGGAGCAGAACAGGTAGGTCGATGAAGTACACACTGCTGAAGGGAGCAGAGGACTAGACAGGAGATGTCTGATGCACCTTGTGGGTCACCTCCCAAGCCAGGAATCGAACTTGCCTGCAAGGGTGGCATCACAGGGACTCCAAAAGAAGCAGCAGCAGAGAGCAAGGAGCACAGAAGCAGCAGAGAGGCACAGAAAGCCAAGAATGCCAGAGAGCCCAGAAAGAGTGAAGACTGGCCTGCCAGCCTCCCAGCTCCCAGTCCCCCTGCCCGTCACGTACATGGTTGACACACTACAAACAATGAAAATAAATAAATAAATAAAAGCTTGAAAAAAGCCACCGAAGGCTTAGGACTTCCTTTACCTGTCTTCCCAGAACATAGAAAACCTGCTTCCTGACACCATGAAGTAACTCAAATCAGCAAAAATGAACCACAAAGGAGTGAGACGCTCCCAAAGAAAAGACTGTATTGGAGCAATTTCTGCACTGGCACCAGGCAGCGGCCCTTCTGCCAGCCTGTGCCTATGCAGTAGTTCCTTATTGCCAACTCTCTCCTGCTGCCAAAGCAGCAGCCTCCTGCCCAACTGTGACCTGTGCCCATGCTGTGCTTCACTTCACTTCACTTCACTTCACTTCATGCTGTGCTTCACTTCACTCCCCAGCAGAGGCAGCTCTCCTCAAGGCTGCCTCTCTGTGATCATGCAGGACTGGCTTTTCTCAGACTTGCATCCTTAGGGGGGAGCCCTTCTGCCTACTTGTGTCTACGCAAGTCTCCTTTATTTCTCTCTCCTTTTCATTCTAAGTCTGCCCTTTGGATATAACTAACACCTCTGTCCCATAGAGAAACTCACTGGTGCCACTAAAAGGAGAGCTCTGGTAAAACTTTTCCTAGAGTTCACACAAGGACCCCATTCTCAGAACCCTGTATCCCGAAAAGAACAACTTCAAAAGGAGGAAGGTTCTCCCTTTCTCACTGTTGTCCACAGCCCTACATTCTTACCTATCCAAAAGGGTATCTATGCCTGGATTGACTGGCCACCACTCCATCAAACAACTAGATAAAAAGAACTGTGGTGGGGTTTTGAATTTTTAATTGCAAGCAAAGTCTCAAGCCAAAGCTAAACAAAGGTAAGCCTTCCCTTAACCCTTCCTCAGGACTCCCCAGAGCTAGAGCCAACCACCAATTCCAGGGCAGATTCTGGTGGGGAGGGGACTAAAGTTTACAAGATCTGGAGGCTTCTTTAAAAGGGAACAATAGTCTACCTTCTATTCACCCCAAAGTCAAAAGCATTTCTGTTTGACAGAAGAAAAAAATGTCACTCACTTCCTTCACATCACACAGAACAGGATAACAGAAACTCTGCAGTCTCCCTCCAGGGGAACTACACTCTCCAGCAGGCAACTATGTGTTCAACAGAGATCCTCCCTGAATTCATCCCAGGGCAAGTAAGGGTTAATAGGCAGATTCTAGGATACTGCAGACAGGGACTCAGGGAGAAAAGGGCGGACTCTCAGATATGGGCAAAGAAATTCGGGAGGGCTAATGAAGGCAGTAAATTTTAGGGCAGTAAATTTTAAGGCTTCAATGTGAGACTAAAACTGGGGCAGTAAATTTTAGGAGATTTTGGACATGGGAGGTAAAAAGAGAAATTCTAAGATAAAAGATGGGAAAATGGCCACATCTGCCCAGCAGAGTACAGCCACTAGAAGAAAGAGCTACTCACAAAGTAGGGTGATGAAATTTTAGAGCAGGGCAAAAAAAAAAAAAAAAAAGGGGGGGGGGTTTAAATATCCCTGAGACATAGGCCCATAATGGCTTCTTTTGCCTCCTTGGAAACACTGCCTTAGAGTCTTTGCTTTTTCCTTTTTCCTCTAATGAACCTTTCCTTACTTTCTTCAATAAAGTTTGCTGCTCTCTGCTTGCTTATCTAAAAAGTTTGGAGTCTTCCTGGTGGTACAAAGGGTTAAATCTCAGCACCCTTAAAAAGTCTGTGAATTCCTTTTAATGGATGGCTTTGTTGGATAAGAACCTCCTGTGGTTCAAGGGCTAAATTAACAGCCCACAGGACACCATTATGGTCCCACTCAGCTTGTCCTCTAAGAGAAAGAGAAAGCCAGCCCACTTCCGGGGTTCAAATCTACCAAAGTCCCCAGCCATTTATAGCAACACAGGCAGATTGACAGATGCATTAAGAGGACAAGAGACCTATTGGTGATGATGGGAAGACTGGAAATAGGGAACCTGTTCCTATTCAAAAGTGAATTAAGTAGATTAGTATAAATACTGGAAAGTTAGGGAATCACAGGCACTAGCCAGACAGAAGGGAAATCTGAGACATGCAGAAAACAATTATGTCAGCAGAGAGAGCTTAGGTTTGACTGATTCACTAGACTGATACTGGTGAAGAAGGTGCCTTTGAAAGGGGTGAGGCGAGGAGCCATGGGGCTGTGTGGGGCTCAGCACAAGGCACTTCATGGGTCCCTTCTGGTGAACATGGTTTTGAAGGAATCGAAGAATGTGTCCAGTTTTTATAAAACAGCACATGACTGGCAGCTCACCGTCCCATTTATTGCTTACTGTGAACACATGTGAGTCTAGTTCTGAGCCCCTGTGGAATCTTACACTCAAGGCAGCATTCAGGACAGGGTGTGGAGCTGAGGTGGGCTCCATGATAGGCTCCATCCCAGCTGTCCCTCTGCATCTCAGATTCCTCACCTCTGAGGAGAAACAGGAATACCTGCTCCAGGTGAGGAGCAGGTTTGCTCCAGAAAACAAACAAAAAAATGGCAGCATCTGGCACATGTAGGTGCTCACAATAAGACGTGTGCAGGGAAAGCAGCAGCAGGTTGCTTTCCAAGCCCACCTGCCACCTGTCTCCTCCTTCCCCCAACACAGCAGATGGCCAGAGACCTACCACATACCCTTCTCAGCCCAATTCAGGGTGCTATGGTTTCCTTCCAGAAGTCTGAGCATTTCAGGACCATGCTGTGCTGGAAGCATCCTGTTGTCCAGTATGCCAAGTTCAAGCTTGTATCAACTGTCCTCTTCCTGGGCCGGGGTGGATGCTCCACAGGTTCCCAGGACAGACCCTTCCTTGCAGTTTCTCTCTGATGAGCCCTACTTTGCTTCTTTCAAATCAAAACAAAGGTCATGAAGCAAAATGCTCGATTCAATGCCTGGAGCCTGGAAGTCTTTAATGTGAGTGAGTGAGTGCATTAAATGTCCTTCCCTGGACACCAAATCCACCATCCAGGCCCAGGAAGCCTCAATAGCTTCTATTTAGCTCTAGCTTAGCTAAAAACTAAGCTAGAAACTGACCTGAAAACTTGAGTGGCACTTAAGCATTATAGTATTTTTTTTCAACTTAATTACAAGTTCTTCATAAGAAAAACAAAGATATTTAGACAAAGCAGAGGTCTCTACATCTCATAATGGTTTTTCACACACAGCATGTTTCCCAGAAACAATTTAAAGTCTTGGAGTATTAAGGTTCATAGTGTGTTGAAAGCTCCAGGCAGTCCATTGAGAGCTGGAAATGCAGTCCACTGCATGATGACTGATGTCACAGGGGGCCTTGCTGAGATCTCTGGCCTGCAGTGCTGTGTCCCTCCACAGTACTCCCTCAAGTGCTGCCAGGGAATGAGCTAGGGGGAGGAAATTCCACCTAAACAGAATATGATGAGGGGACTGGTATCAGCCACCATACTGACAGCTGCTTATCAGTGCAAGCAGATTCCAAGTTTTTTCTTGCCCAAGTTGGAGGTCAGTAGTCCCTGGGAGGGCAAAGTCCACACATTTGTCACCAGCAGCTTTTGAGTCTCCTCTGAAAATACTAAGGGCTTCATGGTATTGATTGGGTTTTACTGGGATATGGTCACTAACAATGTATGTATCTTGGAACCTGGAGGGTGAGGGGCTAAGTCTCAGAGCTTTTAAGTTGGCAAATAGTGATGATGCTTTTCTCAGGAGCAGGAACATCTGGATCATTCTGTGCTCAATCTCCTTTAGTATCTTCTCAAGCCAGTGTCCATGATGGGGAGACCCAGCCTTGAGCAAATACAACTTCCCATGAAAGCCACACTAAGCAAGGAGCCAGGTTTCTCAATTATATGTAAAAGCCTGTGTCCATCTAAGCACCAAAGTGCCCATGGGCCAAGAGTTTCATTCTGTACCAATGCGCAAAAGCACCTGTGAACACCAACTGGCTTTATACAAGCTACATAAAGTAACATAGAATATTTATTATTACTTTGAATTATGAAATACCCATCCTTTATGAAAGGAAAAATTTTAATGAAACTGTTTCTCAGAAGTTGGTAGTTTAAAAAGTACCAGTACATCATGTTTTTGTATTCCAGATAGCCCACTGACCCAACTCCAGGCACTGAGTACAAGAAACAATGTTGTCTGATCCAGTTTCTACTCCATCAAACATACGTCACAACCTCACAACCTCACAACCTCACACACATCTGACCAGTGTGAAGGTTGAAAAGGAAATAAATGAGAAAATGAGCACCCATGCTTGCTTTCCCTGGCGCAAGTATTTCACCTTCTCTTATTTTCTAGGGATAGTTGGGGAGAGTTAAAACTAATCTTAAATGTTGTATATAAGCATTTCATTGAATTTGCAAGGAGTTCATTCAATTAAAAAAACAAAAGGCAAACAGATTGCATGCAAACTTCTCCAAATCAGTCCACAAACTGGTACTTGACAGGATTTCATTGTAGACTAATAATATTTTGCATATTCAGTATGCAAATAATTTCAGGATAATTTCATGCGTACACTTGCTAAAACATGAAAAAAAAACCAGTTCTTTGGTCACAAGTGTATTCCCTGATGCATTTGAAACTCTGGAACTTCCATACTATCAGAAGCCTGAATGTTCAGGTCATACAGAATGTATTAAGAAAGATTCTTCGCTTCTCAGTTGACTATTCATCACCTCTGAGTCTCATCTTATGTAACTGGTTCCTTCTCTAAGATGTATAAAAATAAGCTAATTTTCTATTTAAAAATTAGTAATATTGCATAAAAATAACTGTGTAACATTACAGGAAAAGATTATGAAAGGATCCTGAATGCGTAAGTCAAGGGGAAAAGAAACAGGTTAAATAATTCAGTCAGGTACTCACTACTCTATACAAAAACTTCCCCATCCCTTAGTTTCACCAAGATAACAGAGTACTCCAAGGTCTCATAGCTCTCATTCCACCATTTGCCACAAGGTCTACCCAGTAGTAACCTACAGTTCTCAGTGACTGACTCCCACATGTGGAATACATCAGGCTGAATTCATTTCCATGTTGAATAATGTAAAAAGGGGCCCAAAAGAACCAGAGTGGTAGTGACCCAGGAAGCACTGTAAAACTGGACTGTTCACAGAGCCCTCTGCATCCCTAATTCCTTGACTATAAAATGATTCCAAGTGTCTCTATGTCACCTGTCAGTTTTATGATCTAAAATCACCAACAAAAATTAACAACTTGGGACTTGAACACAGGCAGAAAGACTTTGAGCCTAAGTCAGCTTGTCTAATTAGACACTGATAATCAGATCTAGTGCCACGAATGCACAGAGTTGACACCTCTGCAGTCTTACCAGGGAAAGGGCTGTACCCCAACCCTGTGCCCCCTACCATATTCCTGCCTTTGTGACCCATACTGTGTTCATGGTCTTTGTGAGACTTTTCCTCTCCAGGAGACCTTGTCTGATGCCAACATCAACACACCCTTATGGACTAAACTAATCCAACAGAGTGTCCAGCACAGAGATGGCCCTGGTGCCACAATAAAGGGGAGTCCAGGTCCACAAGAAACAGAGCCAGGTGTTCCCTAGGAACTGGACAAAGCTTCCCAATGTCCAGAAGTGAAAGACTAGGAAAAAGGAAACCAAATCAGCTAACCCAACTTCTGACATTTCAGTCTGAGTGGGATGCTTGGTTGAGTAAGTAATTCCCAGTTACCCCACCAAAGTCAGAGAGGCAAAGGGACAAAAAGGTGGGGGGGAGGGGTAGAAACCAATAATGAGACAGAGGAAAGTGACATGATGCTGTTCTGGTAGCTACTCCATGAAGCAGTTTATCTCCTGGTTATCTCCACCGTGAGAGGCAGTCATTTCTACAACTTCCAAATTATGATCCCAATATCAGGGTACAAATGCTGTTACAAATGCAGTTACTGGTGCTGGTCTCGCCCCTCCCCGATAGCACCAGTTTTGTTTCTCTCACAAAACCTTGTAACCACCAGGTGTTATCAGCAGCTTGCTGAAAATATGAGTCAATAAATATGTGTTAGGTGAGTGAAGGACATTCATAGCAGGAATGATACAAAGAACAAGGTTCTAACTACAATTTCATGCATTCCATAGATTAAGAACTTAACATACACAGGTATTTTCTAGGGAATCTGTAACAAATCATCCTATAAATTTGTTGTCCTACAACTCAAGAAGCATTATTAGTCTGTCAAAGATGATATGAGAGACACAAGTGCTCTACAATACAAAAAAGTCTATGTGATATGCAAAAAGCTCCTTGTAAATGAAAGCAACATCCAAATGTTAGTATTGTTAAATCACTATTAATAAAGTTATTAAATTATGAAACACAAAGTTAGAAAACAGGCAATCCTACCTGCAGCATAAATTACAATTTGTTAGGAAATTATTGTAGCATTACCCAATGTTTTTTTTTTCCCAATGGTTTAATTTTTAATGACAAGTTTCCTGATGATGTAAAGAAGACATCTATGAATTGTACCACGTGGTATGTATGGCATGTATTTTTAATTAGAAAGGGCTAAAAACATCTAGTAGCATTTAGGAAACATTATTCTAGGAATATAAAATTTAAAACAATTAAACATTTTAGTCTTAATGTAACAGTCAAGTTAAATATCTAAATTTTCTACCTGAAGTAAAGAATATATTAAGAAGTTTTTTACTATCTGCTCGAACTAGGGAAACACATGCCACAGGACCTCTCTCCAGGGAGCTGCATCGGGGAAGCCAGCCTACTCTTTGTCCCTGGCAGCTGGGGAGCCTGGCAGTCAGGCATTCTGCCTACTATCGCCCAGACCCTCCCAGGTATCACTGAAATACTGCTCTTTATCAACAGGACACAGGTACTACCTACGCTCCTCCCTGAAGGTATTTCTGTCCTTCTCTGAAGCATCTTGCCAGGTCTCTCCTTCACCATGTTCACAGATCACTCCCTAAAGCTCCATCAGTGAATTTAACCCTGGCATTCAGTACAGCCCTGGCTGCCAGACTGTCAGCCGAGAGGGATGGCAGAGAGCAATGACCACATACAACCCAGACTGTACAGGGGAGTGGCATAAAGTTACTGTCAATTTGCCCCAATTTAAAAACTTATCAAATTCTGATTGATGAAGCTTTTGAATATTTATGAAGGAAAAGTCAATTTTTATGGTTGTTATTCTAGGATATTCTCGACATGATTATGGCTTCTTTCACTTATAAACAGATCACCTTATTTGTAGATTTCTTCCAAAATATGGTGAAAAAAATGTGCTTATTTATGCAAATGACTCATTTGAGTTTTGATTGTTATTTAAAAATTACATAAGAAATAAATGACTACACTGGTGAATTGTTCGAAGGAAAATTTGGGTGTCCAACCACAATAGCTGGCAGGAAGAGAACATGGCTTTGGGATCATCAAGGTTTTCACATCACGGAACCTGAATTGCAGGGCACCATAGGTGCATGCCCACGGAGGATGCAATAGTGGCAGGGATTCTGGTTCTCACTCACACTTACTGGCACCTAAGTTACTCACAAAGGTATTACGGTAATTCAGCTAAGAAACTGGCCCAAAATATCATCTTCCCTTTGAGGCAATCAGAGGAAGAGAGCACTTCTGGACTCCAGAGATGGTACCTGAAGTGGAATCATCTGTTCAAAAAGTATCTCTGATGCTAAGAAGCCAGGTTGTTTCTTGGGAGTTGCTCATTAATACCTAAAAAACACAGAACTATTTCTCAGAGACAGTCCAGTTCACCTGTCACACAAGAACTGTCCTCAATTCAGTTCTCAGCTACCAGAAGCTTGGGAGCAGCCACAGCCCCAGTTGGGGCTTGTAGGACCTAGCTTTTCACCACAAGCCCCAGCCTCACCCAGGAAGTGTATGCCTCTCATCGCTTAGCTACCAGCACCTCTGAGCAGACCAGTGTTACACCCAGCCTGGGAGTTACCTGGCCTTGTTCTACATCGGAGATCCTCAGCAACCCTCCTAGTAAGCACCCCTGGTTCCAGGCCCAGCTATCAGGTTCTCAGAAGCAGATATAAGCCCCAGTTGGGGCCTTGCAGTAACAGGCTTTTCACTGCAGGCCCCTAGCAGCACCAGGAAGAACATTCAATCCAGGACTCAGCTACCCATACCTAGTGAGACACACAAGCCCCAGTGAGGGCGCTGGAGGACCTAGCTTTTCACCATGGATCTGCAATCCTACTGAGAAATGCATCCCATTCAGAGCCACGAGTGAAGAGCAGAGAGAAGCCCCAGGATGGTCTCAACACATGATAAAAAACACAGAGTTTATAGTTGGGTTAGAAAACAGAATCAAACTTCCTTAGGAAACATACCTTAGAACCAAGGATAAACATATACTGAAAGGGACAGAAAATAATCCTGCAAGCAAATGGCACCCAAAGGAAGTTTAGGAGCAAGTCATACTTACATAAGGGTAACAAGAGACAGGTGGCAGCCAGTAGACAACAGAGAGAGACTCAGAGAATGTTCCCCAGAAGGTAGTTTTTATAATTACTAAAGCAAAGCTGTTTCTGCTTTCACATTTCTCACTGCCAAATGTCTGGGTTGTTCTCACTGTATAACTGAATTAAAAATATTATGTAGGCCCTCCCTGGTGGTACAATGGGTTAAAGCACTGCACTAAGAAGCTAAAGCCACTTTCGCCTGAGTTCGATCCCCGCCTGCCGGGAGGTGATCCACATGGCGCGGCAGACCTCTCCTGACCTGCCTGCTGCTCCCCTCAGCAGTGTGCTTCGTCAATCTGCCTGTTCTGCTCCCCACTCTGTCTCTGGTAAATCCTCTCACCACCCCTGCACCTCTGGCCTGTATCCCAGTTCTGTATGTATAAATAAATAAATATTTAAAAAAAAATATTATGTAAACTGATTACAATTAAGATTGACAATAAAAGTTCCCATGAAAACTTTGTAAAATACCATAAATAAACTTGATAAAAGTTATCATTTTTTTTAAAGATTTATTTATTTGTGCGTACGAAACTGGGGTGCAGGCCAGAGGCTCAGGGGCGGTGAGAGGCTTCACCAGAGGTAGAGTGGGGAGCAGAACAGGCAGATCGATGAAGTACACTGCTGAGGGGAGCAGCAGTCAGGTCAGGAGAGGTCTGCCGCGCCATGTGGTCACCTCCGGGGCAGGCGGGAATCGAACTCATGTGGAAGCAGCTTTAGATTTTCAGTGCTGTGCTTTAACCCGCTGCGCCACCAGGGAGGAACCTTATCATCTTTTCTAAAAAAAACTCAAATAGTAGAAGAAAATCTAAAAATTTTGAGGGATTGAGGCATTTACCACTCAGATCTGTTGTTCCTACACAGTAAAAGAACTGAATCAGAGATTACAAGTTTATGCATTAATGAAATTGTTTGCAAAGATGCTCCTGAACCTTCAGTAGTAAACCCCTTCTGCTAAGCCATAAATGAATTCTTATAAGTGAGAGAACTCATAAGGCCCTGTGCAAACAGTCCCAGAAGTATGGTCAAAGAGTGGACAGGATGCATTTCAGTTCCACACTCACCCCCTTGCACAGGCCTCCCACCACCCAGGCCCCTTCAGTTAGTCCCCCATGTGCTAGCACCACAGCAAATATATAAACAGCTCTGCCCATAATGAAAGAGGAAGATGTAGCACCACATCACAACTACCTCTAATATTTTAGTCAAAATCAGTCCAGTTCACCTGTCACACAAGAACTGTCCTCAATTCAGTTCTCAGCTACCAGCAGCTTGGGAGCAGCCACAGCCCCAGTTGGGGCTTGTAG
>NW_004567145.1:1794928-1816186 GCF_000260355.1 Condylura cristata
CTAGCACCACAGCAAATATATAAACAGCTCTGCCCATAATGAAAGAGGAAGATGTAGCACCACATCACAACTACCTCTAATATTTTAGTCAAAATACTCAAAGTGTATGTGTCATGTTTTTTTGACACTCTGCTTAAATGGTTTTTTATAAAAAAAAAAAAAAAAAAAACGGCCCTCCCTGGTGGCGCAGCGGCTTAAAGCACTGCATTGAGAAGCTAAAGCCACTTCCGTATGAGTTCGATTCCCCCCTGCTCCGGAGGTGACCACATGGCGTGGCAGACCTCTCCTGACCCGCCCACTGCTCCCCTCAGCAGTGAACTTCGTCGATCTGCCTGTTCTGCTCCCCACTCTGTTTCTGGTGAAGCCTCCCGCCACCCCTGTGCCTCTGGCTTGTACCCCAGTTCTGTATGTACAAATAAATAAATCTTTAAAAAAAAAAAAAACCCAGACCAATAATGGCCCTGTGCCCAAACAATTATTTATAGAGTTGCTAAACATGCTTAATGATAAAATGTTCTAAGGATGTTTTATAATTTTTACATTTTAAATGATTATAATAGCTTCAGTAACGAGAGGTGAAGGTCACCTAGGTGCCCGAAAGTGGAGTTCACACCTGCAAGTTAAGAAAGAGGAAGTATACCAAGGGTAGGAAACACAGAGAAATGTATAATGTCATGGGACATGTTAGGCATCCAATTTTCCTGGTACTACATAGCACTATTATACTCTAAGGGCTCAAAGAACAAAGTATATCTACCAGCTTATCAGCCCATAATTCTTCAAGGATGAAGGTCAAATGTTAACATCTTATTGTTACTCATAGCAAACTACTGATGAGAGGAATCTGTTCACCCTTATCAACATGCTGTTAGCTAAATAAGGGTGTGCCAAATTATAATATTCACCATGATTATTCTCAGATGACCTTCATCAAAGAAAACAAGCAAAGCAACTATTGATTTAAAACTGTACATTTACATAAAAATTTTCTGCCTTCATAACCTATCCCATAATATCCCTAGATTGTACTTTCCTCCCTTTTTACTTCCTTTTAAAAAAAATATTGATTTAGGGCCCTCCCTGGTGGTGCAATAGATTAAAGCACAGCACTAAGAAGCTAAAGCCACTTCAGCACAAGTTCAATCCCTGCCTGTCCCAGAGGTGACCCACATGGCACAGCAGACCTTTCCTGACCTGCCTGCTGCTCCCCTCAGCAGTGTACTTTGTTGATCTGTCTGATCTGTTGTTCTCCCCACTCTGTCTCTGGTGAAGCCCCTGCACCTCTAGTCTGTACCCCAGTTCTGTAAGCATAAATTAATAAATCTTTAAAAAAATATTGATTTATTTATACAGTATTGGGGTACAGACCAGAGGTGCAGAGGTGGTGAGAGGCTTCACCAGAGACAGAGTAGGAAGCAGAACAGACAGACTAATGAAATACACTGCTGAGAGGAGCAGTGGGTGAGACCACGTGCGTCACCTCCCTGGCTGGGGATCAAGCTCATGCTGAAGCAGCTATGGCTAGCTTCGCTGTGCTGTATTTTTTAACTTGTTGCCCCACCAGGGAGGGCCCCTCCCTAGGCACTTCTATCTCAGTGGCAAGCTTACAGGCGATCCTCAATAAAGTCTATTATTCTAAAAAAAATTAATTCTAAAAACTGTAATTTCAAACCTACAAAAAAAGGTGATAGAGAGGGGTTGGCTAGAGGGCAACAGACAGAAGATACCAGGCTTGCCTCTTTCACATATTGACAGCCTAATTGAAGCAGAACAATGGCAATAACCTCTGAAAGACAAACAATTATAGTATACATCAGGAAAAACAGTCAAGCAGAAAATGACCGATGGGCAGTATAACCCACAAGAAGAGCAGCTACTGTGAGGAGCTGTTGACTCAGGGGCACATACACTGGGGACTTTACAGACCTGCATGGCAACTGTTTATGAGGACATATCTAGCTGGAGTAAAGGAGAAAAGGTGTTCCACTGGAGTACTATAGGAGCAAGAATGTTTGGTTTCATTCCTTATTACTGGTTTCAGCCTGAGGCTCCTAATATGAAACAGCAGGTGCCAGTACTAACAAGGAAAACAAGGTTGGATCACCTATGGCAAGGGTAAAATAAACAGGATTACCTCAAATGTAAAAGCTTTTACATAGTGGGAAAATGTGTATAAGGAGCCCTCCCTGGTGGAGCAACGGGTTAAAGTACAGCACTAAGAAGCTAAAGCCACTTCCATGTGAGTTCATCCCCGCCTGCCCCGGAGGTGACCACATGGCGCGGCAGACCTCTCCTGACCCGCCCGCTGCTCCCCTCAGCAGTGTACTTTGAGGATCTGCCTGTGCTGCTTCTCACTCTGTCTCTGTTGAATTCTCTCACTGCCCCTGCACCTCTGGCCTGTACCCCAGTTCTATGTGAATAAATAAATAAATCTTAAAATAAAAAATAAAATTAAAATAATGTGTGTAAGAAGACTAAAGATATACAATAAACTAAATGGAGAATGGTCATACAATATTAACCTAGCAAGAGGTTAATGTACAAAATGTATACAGAATTTAAATAATTCACCAATAGAAAAATACACTTTACATAAGTGAGCAGCAGATATGAACAAAGAGAGTATCTAGAAAGTCCATTAACAAATGTGAAATAGAACTACAATGAGATACATTTTTATACCTATGTGAATGGCACAGATTAAAAAGATCTCCAAAAAATAGCACCAGGGAGGGTGAGGAGAAGATGGAATCCTATTAAACTGCTGGTGGGCTTACACTGATGGACCATTAAGGAAAGTCATCTGAATTCATCTTAAAAAGCTGAAAATGGAAATACTGTATGACCCAGGAATCCCACTTTTGGGCTTCTACCCCTCCCCCCAAAAAAGAACATGAAACCACTATTTACAATAGACTGAACATGGAAGCAGCCTAAATGTCCATCAATAGGTGATGACTGGATCAAGAAGATGCGGTACATCCACATATGGGGAAAGAAGAAAAAAAAAAAAAAACAGACATAAGAAAAGGTGAAATGCAGCCATTCTCGGCCAAACACAGGCATTTTGTGAAGTAAAGCAAGCCAGGATGACAAAAACAAATACTGGACAGTGACATAATGGATTTGACAATTTAAAATACAAAAACTAGGTGATTAGCCCTGAGGTTGAAAGAGCTGTTAGTGAAATAGTGACAAGAAAATAAGGGCTGTTAGTGGAGAAAGTATCTATTTACTTCCCAACTAGAATCCAAGGTTCACGCACTCTTCCTGGACATACCTATTTGTGTACGTACACACACACACACACACACACACACACACAACTTTATCCTGAATCATTTGAAAGTAAGTTGCTGAATAATGATATTTACTTTTAAAATATTTGAGTCAGCAACTCATAACAAATAAGGACATTTTCCTACAGAGCCTCAATATCTTTATTACGCCTAAGTAAATGTTATTCGATACCCAATCTAAATGTAAATTTCTTCAGTTGTACCAAAATTATCTTTTCTAGATATCTTCTTGCAAATATACAATCAAGATTTACAAGAACATTTCATTATTAAGTATCTTTTAAACTTAACCTCTCGTATATACAATATTTGTTTTGTTTTATGACATTGACTTTTTAAAAACTTTTTTTTTTTCAAAAATCATTTTATTTACGTATACAAGAGCTGGGGTGTAGACCAGAGGTATGAAGTAGGGAGAGTTGAGAGGAGCCACCAGAAATAGAGTGAAGAGCAAAAAAGCAGATTGACTGAAATACACGGCTGAAGGGAGAGTGGGCCTGACAGGAGAGGTCTGCTGCAGGATGTGGGTCAGCTCCCTGGCTTGGGACTGAACTTCTGCTGCATGGGCTGTTGACAGCTTCATAGTGTTGTGACTTAACCTTTAATATCACCAGGAAGATCCCTACAAACTTCTTTATTGAGGTATTATTTATACACCTTATATGAAGTTCTGATAAACCCATCATAAATCAAAAATGCATTTAATACTATACACTTAAGCTACATAGCCTACCTTAAATATACACAGAACATCTACATTAGTCTACAGTTGAGCAATATAACACAAAGCCTAAGTTACAATAAATTGTTGAATAGTTCATGCAATTGAATAATGCATAAAGTACCAGTTGTTTCACCTCCTATTTGCATGGCTTTCTAGAAATTGTTTCTGACTGCTGTACTCAGCATCACAAGTAATAACACATATCACTAGCCTGTGAATGGTTAAAACACAAAACCTGAAGTAAACTTCTGTTACATTGTGTACAATTCTATGGCTTTAGTATATATTTCATATTTTCAGAATGTCAAGAAAAACTTCATACCCACCAACTGTCAGTGCAAAATCTTCCTTCTTGCCAACCTACCATCCCTGGGCAACCATCGAAGTGGAAACACACAGAGTGATTGTTGATACAAGGCTTCTTTTACTGATCATGTTTTCAAAGTTCATTCATGCAATGTGAATAAGACTTCATTTCTTTTTCTTATTGCATAATATTCCATTGTTAAAATATATTATAATTTATTTCTTATTAAACATTTTAGTTGTTTTTACTTTTTGGTTAGTCAAAAATGTCAAGAACATTTGAGCAAAATTTTTGTTTGTAGATCTATATTTTCATGGGTTCCCATGTAGAAGCAGAGTTATGGCATATGATCTAAAAAGCTGCCAAATCATTTTCAATGTGACTATACTTTACATTCCTATTAGCAATGTATATTCTTGGCAACACTTGTTCTTACCTTTTTTCATACTAGTAAAAGTGAAGTGACTCTTTATCATAATCTTAATTGGCATTTCCCTAATAGCTAGTGTGGTATGTTGTACATTTTTAATGTATATACTGGTCATTTGGATCTCTTTTTGGAGAAATGTCTGACAAAGTTCTGTAGCCATTTTTCAAGTGGGTTATCTGTCTCCTTGTAAGTTGAGCTCTAAGAGTTCTTAATATATTCTGGATATAAGTCCTTATCAGACATATGATGTACAAATATATTCTATTCTGTGATTGTCTTTTCTCTATGTTGGTCTTTTCTTAGCATAAAAGATTTTTAAATTTATGATATCCAATTTATCCATGTTTTCTTTCCTCATGTATGCTTTTGGTGTCATTTCTTAACAGACACTGCTTAGCTGAAGATCATGAAGATAACCCCAATGTTTACTACTAAGATTTTATGATTTTAGCTCTTGTGTCTTGGTCTATGATTGATTTAAAGTTAACTTTGTGTGTGGTATGAGCTACAAGTATAACTGTTCTTTTGCATGTCGACATCCAATTGTTCCAGCACCACTGTTGAGAAGACCATTCTTTCCTCAGTGTACATGGACTTAACATTCTTACTGAAAGTTCCATAAATACAAGGGTTTATTTCTAAACTCTCTATTTCATTGTTTTAAATCTATCCTCATTCCTGTACTATAAGTTCTTCATTAGTGAGTTAAGTTGTGTTAAGTTTTGGAAACTGAAAGTGTGAATCTTCAACTTTATTTTTCATTTCCAAGGCTATTTTGTTTATCCTGGGACCTTTGCATTTCTATATTACCTTGAAGATCGTAATACTACGTTTTGTAGAAATCTTCATTGCAGTTGTTTGACAAATGTATTTAATTTACCTGTTTGTTACACTCAAAAGTCTCACTCCTCTTTTATGTCTCTGTATCTTTACAAAGTTATTAGGCATCAGACTAAAGCTATCATAATAAATAGTAAATAAATAAATTCAGCGTCTCATTTTTTTTGTTGGTAGGCCAGATAGCTGCTTTTTATCCTAATGTTGTGTAACTGAGTAAAGGCAGAAGGAGGGGGTAACCAGGGACAAAGCTCATCAAAATAACCACAGAATAACAACTCTTAGGGAATTTGAGACAATAGTGCTAGATTCAATCTGACTACCAGCTCCCAATATCCCAGAAGGAACAACTCTAAGAGATGACTGTAAATACAAATGAAACAGTGTCCCAAAACATAAAACACATTAGAAAACAAACAACAGGGAGAAGAAAAAATACAAATAACCAAACATGCCCTCCAGGGAAGGGCACACCACAAAAAAAAAAAAAGAGAGAGAGAGAGAGAGAGAGAGAGAGAGAGCTAACCACCAGAAGCAAACAACAATGACTGGGAAGAACGTCTTAACCTGCCAGATAGAGAATTTAAACTAGTAATGATGAAAAACTTAAGAGAAGAAAAAAAGGAAAAAAATGCTATGAGAAAAATAATTAATGATCAGAATAAAGTTGAGTCCCTAAAGATGAACGTGAAAGAAATACAGGAGATTAAAAGAATGATGGAGGAAGTAAAGAACTCTGAGAAAAACACTGAAAATAGGAAAGACGAAATGGAAGAAAAATATCAGTTCCCTCAAAGTTACAGAAATAAAAAGGACCAAAATAGAAAAGGAAGGAGAAACACAGAAGAAAAAGAATGATGGAAAACTTCAAGAACTACTGGAATCCTTGAGGAAAGGATATATCAGAGCTATGACAGATTACCAGAAGGAGAGAACAGAGACACAGGACCCAAGAAAATGTTCAAAGAGATTATTGAAGAGAACTTCCCAAACATAAGGAAGGAAATGAAAATAGACATACAAGAAGCAAGAACACCACAATTCAATGAAAGGAAAAATATAGCAAGATACATAATAGTAAAGCTCCCAAGGATCCATAACAGGAAAAACTAATGACGTTGACAACAGGAAGAAACAAATAACTTATAAAGGAAAACCAACATGAGACATCTTTGAAGAAACACTATGGGCAAAAAGAGAGTGGAGGGGCACAGTTAACAAACTCCAAGACAACAAATACCAACCAAGAATACTTTTTCGTTCAAAGCTCTCCTTCTCCTACAAAGAAAAAATAAGGACCTCCTCAGAGAAATAGAAACTCCAGAATTTCATTACAAGTAAACCCACACTCCAAAAACACTACAAGAAGTTCTAAATCCAAAGCCAACAGAGGGATGAATAAGACAAACAGTACAAAACAAGGAATGAAACCACAAAAAGACATACAAAATGGCAATAAAATTATGTTTGAGAAGTTCTCTTCAATACCAATACAATATAAAGTACAATACAATATAAAATACAATACAATATTGATGCCAATACATCAATATTAACTCTAAATGTAAATGGTTTAAACTCATCAATAAAAAGATACAGAGTTGCAGGATGGATTAAAAAGCAGAACCCAATCTTTTGCTGTCTTCAGAAAACACATTGAATTACAAGAGATAAAAATAGACAGAAAGTAAAAGGATTGAAAACAATCCTACAAGCATATGGAACCAAAAAAGAAGGCAGGAACAGCAATACTTGTATCAGATAAAATAGGTTCAAATTAAAAAAGGTTAAAAGAGACATAGATAATCACTGTATTCTGATTAAGAGGACAATAAACCAAGAAGGCCTAACACTCATCAACATATACTTACCAAATGAAAGAGTACAAAAATATATCAGATAATTATTGGCATCTCTGAAAACAAACATTAAAGAAAATGCATATGTAATAGATTTCCACACAACATTCTCAACAACAGATAGAACAGCAAGACAAAATAAAATAAAATAAAATAAAATAAGCAAGGACACTGACGCTCTAAACAAGGACCTAGGCCTCATGGACTTAACAGATACATATTGAACACTGTAACCCAAAAACTCTTGAGTACACATTTTTCTCAATCACATAGCTCATCCTCCAGGATTGATCACATACTGGGACACAAGACTAACACCAACAAATAAATAAGATAGAAATCATAACAACTATTTTCTCATGCCATAAAGGCACCAAACTGGAAATAAACCAGATTAAAAGGGAAAAAACCATCACCTCATGGTGACTGAACCCACACTATTAGAGTATCACTGAGTCAATGAGGATATCAAAGAAGAAATTAAGAAATACTTTGAGAAGAATGATAATGAGGATACAACTCTTCAGGACATATGGGACAAAGCAAAAACAGTTATAAGGGGAAAATATATAGAAATACAGACTAACATCAAGAAACAAGGAAGAACTCAAAGAAACAACCTGTTCTCCTACCTTAAAGAACTGGAAAAACAACAACAACAACAAAACATCAAAATTCAGCAGAAGAAAGGAAATAATAAAAGTCAAAGCACAATAAATGAAATAGAAGTTAAGAAAACAATCCAAAATTTCACAAAAGTTGGTTCTTCGAAATAATAAACAAAATAGTCAAACCTCTAGTGAGGCTCATGATGGAAAAAAAAAAAAGGAAAAGGAAAAGGGACAAATAAATAGGATCATAAGTGAAAGAGGAGAAATCAAAAGAAAATTTCTACAACAGACACAATAGAAATCAAAATAAAAATCGGAGATTACTATGAGCAGTTATATACAAACAAGTTCAATAACCTAGAAGAGATGGACAAATTCCTACAACTTTATAATCATCTAAAGCTAGATAAAGAAATAGAACATCAGTGCTGACAAAGCATTCGACAAAGTCCAACACCAATTTATGATAAAGGCCCTCAATTCCTGGGATAGAAGGGACATACCTTAACATAATAAAGGTCATATATGGCGAGCCATAATCAATATTATTCTCAATGGTGAAAAGATGAAAGCCATACTCCTGTAACAAGAAAAGTATGTTCACTCTCACCACTGCTTTTCAATATAATACTGGAAGTACTAGCTAGAGCAATTAGACAAGATAAAGACAAACAAAAAATATAAATAGGGAAATAAGTAAAACTATCACTATTTGCAGCTGATATGATAATATACATAGAGAACCCCAAAACACCACAGAAAAACTGATCAAAATATCAACTAGTTTAGTAAAGTAGCAGGATACAAAATCAACACACAAAAATCAGTAATTTTCCTATATGCAAACAGAAATCTGAAGATCTGAAGAAAACCACCCCTTTTATAGTTGAAACCATAAAATCAAATGTTGAGAATAAACCTAACAAAACAGATTAAGGACCTATACAAAGAAAACTATAAAACATTGTTAAAAGAAATAGAAGAGGGGCCCTCCCTGGTGGCACAGCAGGTTAAAGCACAGCACTAAGAAGCTAAAGCCACTTCAGCATGAGTTTGATCCCTGCCCTGGAGTCAACCCACATGGCGTGGAGGACCTCTCCTGACCTGCCCACTGCTCCCTTCAGCAGTGTATTTCAGTAGATCTGCCTGTTCTTCTCCTCACTCTCTTTCTGGTGAATCCTCTCACCCACCACACCTCTGGCCTGTACCCCAGTTCTGTAAGCATAAAAAGATAAATCTTTTTAAAAAAAATAAATAAGAAAAGAAAAAGAAGAAGGTGCAGAGATGGAAAGACATCCCCTTCATGGAGTGGAAAAATTAACACTGTCAAAATGACCATACTACCAAAAGCAATTTGCAGATTCAATGCTATTCCAATAAAAATTTCAATTACATTATTCAAAAACATAGAATACTGATGAAATTCGTATGGAGAAGAAAAGGAAAAAAGAACAGGGCCCTCCCTGGTGGCGCAGCAGGTTGAAGCACAGCACTAAGAAGCTTAAGCCACTTCAGCATGAGTTCGATGCCCGCCTGCCCCGGAGGAGATTCACATGGCGAGGCAGACCTCTCCTGACCCGCCCGCTGCTCCCCTCAGCAGTATACTTTGTCGATCTGCCTCCCCGCTCTGTCTCTGGTGAATCCTCTCACCCTCCACATCTCTGGTCTGTACCCCAGTTCTGTATGAATCAATAAATAAATCTTTAAAAAAAAAAAAAGGAAAAAAACAACAAACAAACAAAACAAATAGACAAAGCTCTCCTTACTAAAAAGAAGCATTATGGAGGTATCATTCTCCTAGGCCTCAAATTATACTACAAAGCCACAGTAATCAAAACTGCATGGTAATGGAACAAAAACAGACACACAGACCAATGGAATGGAATAGAAAACACAGAAAAAAAAAACCCACAGATTTTTGGACAACTAATTTTTGACAAAGAAGCAAAGAAAATGCAATGGAACAAAGAAAGTTTGTTCAATAAATGGTGCTGGGAAAACTGGACTAGTACATACAAAAGAATGAAGGTAGACTACTACATCACACCATGTACAAAAGCCAACTCAAAATGGATCAAAGAACTAGATAAAAGCCCTGAAACTATAGAATACATAGAAGAAAATATAGGTGAAACAGAACATGGCATATACCTCATTAACATATCTGTACCAAAAGTACAGATAGTGAAGAAAAAGATTAACAACTGAGACTACATCAAATTAAAAAGCTTCTGTAGAGCAAAAGAGGCATTAGCCAAAACAAAGAGATACCCACTGATTGTTAGAAAAGTTTTACACTCATAACTAATATAAGGGACTCATGACAAAGATCTACAAAGAACTGTCAAAAGTTAACAAAAATAGGGCCCTCCCTGGTGGCACAGCAGGTTAAAGCACAGCACTGAGAGGTTCAAGCCACTTCCGCATGAGTTCGATTCCCGCCTGCCCCAGAGGAGATCCACATGGCGGGGCAGGCCTCTCCTGACCCGCCCGCTGCTCCCCTCAGCAGTGTACTTCGTCTATCTGCTTGTTCTGCACCCCACTCTGTCTCTGGTGAATCCTCTCAACCTCTGCATCTCTGGCCTGTACCCCAGTTCTGTACGAATAAATAAATAAATCGTTTTTTTTTTTTAAAAAGTTAACAAAAATAAACAACATAGCCAAAAAATTTGGCAGAGCTAAAAAGACAGTTCTTCAAAGAAGAAATGCAAATGGCCAACAGGCATATGAAAATTGTTCAACATCACTATTAATTAGGGGAATGCAAATCAAAACCACAATGAGATGCCATCTTACACCAGTGAAAATGGCACATACTGAAAAAAAAAACTACAACAACAAATGTTGGGAGGGATATGGAGAAAAAGAAACCCTCCAACATTGCTGGTGGGTATACAAGTTGGTCCAACCACTATGGAAATCTGTGTGCAAGTTATTCAAAGTGCTATAAATGGACCTCACATATGATCCAGAATTCCACTCATGGGTATTTACCCAAGGAACACAAAGCCATTAATTCAAAAGAGCACCTGCATTCCTATGTTTATTTCAGTACCATTCATAATAGGTAAGCTATGGAAATAACCCAAATGACCAAAAATAGATGACTGGCTCAGGAAGATGTGGTACATATACATATACACAGTGGACTATTACTCAGCAATCAACAAAGATAAACTTATGCCATTTGCAGCATGGATGGAACTGGAAGGGATAATGCTCAGTGAAATAAGCCAGAGGGAAAAAGAAAAATGCAGGATGGCTTCACTTATAGGAGGAAGTTATTAGAGCAAAGTATAAATCAAAATCAACAGACAACTATAAAACAGAGACATTCTTCATGGGGGAGTGAGAGGAGGAAACTGGATCAAAACAGGGGTGGGAAGAGCACAAGGGACTATGACTATGGTGCATGGGTGAATTGGTAATGGGAACTCCTTGGAGACCATACATGAATGGATAAAACTCACATTGTACAAAAATCAAGAATGATGTAAATATATTTAAAAATTAAAAAAAAAAGAAAGAAAGAAAGAAAGAGGGACTCACAGGGAATCCTGATCTGACGTGAGGCCTGTACTGGATACACAATACCATGTGAAATTCCAGCAACTACGTGTAAAAACAAGCAGAATTATACCAACAGAAAACCATGCTGACCCTGGGTATTACCTCAGCCAAAGTGACTGAGCTGACACATCTGGTTCCAGCCCAGCTCCCATATTGTCCTCAATACATCCCGCATTATGTGTTCTAAAGCAGCAGAGTCTCCACTGATAAATAGGGCCTGTATCCTAGAACCAGCATGTTGCCATCTCTCCACTGAATGTCTGGTGCTACTTATATTCCTTGCTCTAACATTTATGCAGTTAAAAGGATCTATAAATGTGCTACAGAAAGTGGTGTGGCTTACCTGAGACACTGGGATTTCATGTCACACTGCAAAGACAGCTACCACTCAACTGGCACAAAGATGTCATTTAAATGGACTCCCACTTTATATTTTCCTACATACTTCATATGACTAAGACTGAATTATCATTCTAAATCTATGCACCGGAGTGAACTAAAGGGGTGAAGCTGGGCCATAAAAGGACTGACCGTGAAGTTCCCTGCAGAAGCCCCAACCCAGTCATACTTTTCTCAGAGTAAAAAAAAGCTAGCCCAACACAACCAGCAAGCCCTTGTGTGTTAGAAAATCCTGTTCTTTGGGCCTTTCAGCACACACAGTGACTCACAGGCAGCTTGCAATTTGAGGAAATGATAGAAAGGCAATAACCACACCAAATAATTCTGTATTTTTCACAGATTCATTAGAATGCCATGGAAACTAAACCTTAGAAGCAGGATCATTAATATAAATCAGCCCTCAATGAAGAAGAGGAAGAAGACCCCAAGGGCGTCTTCTGTGAGTACTCTACATCATAAGATAGTTTCCAGTGTGGTATCCATTCTCAAAGATCCCATGAGGAATGTAATGAAAACTTAGGGAATCTGTGATATTTACTGAAGTCTAACTGGTAAAATGATGACAAGCAATGTAGTATGAAGTGTTATTTTACTTAATTGCATGGGTCAATTCAAAAATATTTTCTTTTTGACATCTTGTTTTTCTAATTACAACTTTAGAGAATGATCATCAATTTTCATGGGCAGGAATTTTACATAAAGGTCCACACACAGAATTATGGTATACTTTATCAATTTTACCTTTCACTCATTAGATCATTTATAACACAAAATACTCTAAGAGGGACTGAGGACTCCCAGAAGGACATATGCATATGTAGATGCTGCTGCACACCATTCTATTCCTCAGAAACCAGCCAGGGCTTTGCGCTACCTGGTGGTCAGAATAAAAAGAAATGTGGTTCTAGTCAGACTTTTCAAATCCTAAGACTTAAAAACTCAATGATGGCCCTCCCTGGTGGCACAGTGGGTTAAAGCACAGCACTAAGAAGCTAAAGCCACTTCAGTATGAGTCAATCCCTACCCCAGGAAGGTCAGACCTCTTTTGACCTTCCCACTGCTCCCCTCAGCAGTGTGCTTCATTGATCTGCCTGTTCTGCTCCCCACTCTGTCTCTGGTGAACCCTCTCACTGTCCCTGCACCTCTGGCCTGTACTCCAGTTCTGTATGCATAAATGAGTAAATCTTTAATAATAATAATAAAAAAAACTCAGTGTCCTGGAGAACCACTTTTTTGCAGGTCTTCATAAGGATAGTGTTACATAGTAAAATCTGTCCCTATGGACACACTGGAAAACAACAAATATCATAATCATTCTCCAACAGCTGCTTCTTCCCTCAATAAAACTAATACCATCATACCAAGTCCAAACAATGCCATGAGACATGTAACCCTCTCCTGGTTTTATTATGGAGGATAAAACCCAGAAATATCTAAAGCACTGTCAGTATTTCATAAAATGATTAATCTAGTATATCTGTATACTTTTAAGAAATACATAAAAGCTTTATTCTTTATAAGAAAAGTAGGATTATAGATGTAATGTTTTTGTTAAACACTTGCAGGTTATTCTGATATTTAGTTCTATCTCCCATGCACTCCTGAAAAGGTTCACATGCATTTCCAGCTCTTTCTCCTCACTCCTGCCATTCTCTCCAAAGCTCTGCTTCTCTAGTCACAGCACAGCCTTCCACTCTACAGACAGGCCAGGCTCAGCCACCCCCAGGACATCTGCATATGCCATCCCCTTCAGCACTTTTCATTCAGCTATTCATTGAGTTCTGTGTATGAAACCTCTTTGACAGGGAGAAGGGGGACCTGTTCCAGGACACAAGAGTATAAATCCCCCTGGGATAATGTCACCATGGGAAGAGCTTCCAAGGAAAGAGGGAAGCCCAACACTTCAGGTGTGGTGTGGGAAAACAGACTTTTCAGAGGGGTCTGAGAAGAAGAAGAAAGGCAGCAAGAAAACAACAGGGACTCCTAGACAAAGTTGACTAGAGAGGAGGTTCCTGGGGGAGACACTAATTGGAGTCACAGGAATAGGACTGAGGTAAACATGTCATAGGAGGAGTGGTGTAAAAAGGGTCCTGGACTTGAGTGTGTGGCAAAAAGGGAAAGACTCCATCACAGGGACCACTGAACACATCTGAGGGAATCTGCACCTGTGGGCATCGCAGCACAATACAGTATTGGGTCCCTGATCATCAATAGTGATACTTTCTTTTAATCCAGCAACACACAAAAGTGCTTGAAAACAACTAAGCAAAGTAAGTGATAACTGTATATGCAGTGAGACTGGTGTTAACACATTCATAAGTGCCTAGGAACCTGTTCTACCCAGTGTCTTGTCCTGGGACACAAAATGAAGGTGCAGTCTTCCTTCCTTCCTTCCTTCCTTACGCAGAAAGGATGACACAAGGAGGGCTTCTGGGACTCACCGTGCTGATGGCCTGCATACATAAGACCTCGGATACTGGTGCCTTTGAGCAGAATCTTTGTGAAAACAGAGCAAATTAATTTTAACTAGGAAGAGAAATGATGAACATGTTTAAACTTATCTGCAGCAACAGCATGGGGGAGCAGATGACAAGGGTATGTGGCTGTAGAAAAGGAAATCTGAAGAGACTGGGAACAGAATTAACAAGGTACAGAGGGGTGAAGAAGGGACAGTCACACAGGAGAAGATGAGTGTATGCAGTCTCAGGAAACTTTGGGGGTGGAGGCCCAAACCTTGGAGGGCCTCTGAGAGTTCAATTTGACCCCTCTTCATATTCTTCTCCCAATGTAAACTTGCACCTGTGTCCACTAACCCAGCTTCAAAATCCAGGTATCCTGTATGCTGTACCATCCTTCTCAGGTCATTTTCTGTGTCACAAAAGGACGTGAGGAGAGCTGATCTGTATGGTCCATTCCAAATCCCATCTTGGAGTCCTGTCTGCTACAGTCCTGAGCCCATGTCCCCAGGAGACAGCCCAGGTTGGCCACCTAAATAGGATCTCAAATTAGTCACCCAGTCAAGACTTTTTTACATTTACTATTTAGAAGTTTAGGGATTAGAATGAAGGAGCCAATGACAGGCACAAACTTGGAAAAAAGTTTCATAATGCATCTGAGTCAAACTTCGGAAGTTTCATAATGCATCTGTATTATTTTTTTAAAGATTTATTTATGCATACAGAACTGAGGTAGGTACAGGCCAGACGTGCAGGGGCAGTGAGAGGATTCATCAGAGACAGAATGGGGAGCAAATAGGCCAACTGACGAAGTACACTGGGGGAGTACACAAGGGGTAGCAGCAGGCGGGTCAGGTGACCTACGCCATGTGGGTCACCTCTGGGGCGGGTGAGGATCAAACTCATGCGGAAGTGGCTTTAGCTTCCTACTGCTTTGCTTTAACCCACTGCGCCACCAGGGAGGGCCCCTCATGTGTATTTTATTTCAAGGACAAGAAGAAAATACTTTTTTATTTAAGTAAGTTGGTCTAAATGTTTTTTCACACAACACGTGGAAGGCACTACTTTCAAGGAAGTTGTGGGTTCAGGCCACATGGTTTTAATGGAAATGCCAGTATCTGTAATGTAAGGACAAAGGGATCCCCAGGTGTGGCTGCCCTGTTTGCTAATTGGTTTCAGTTCCAGCCCTGCCTATAAATTCAAGGGCTGACTGGAAAGGCCAGGAGAGAACCAGTCAGACTGGTTTTGTTGGATCATATTGCTGATGGTGACACAATCCTAATGTCACTAAACACCTTTTTGGCAAGTATCAAACATTTGAAAAGGATTCCCTCTACAATACAAGGCACTTTACTCCATTTCAAATATGGGACTAAAGATTAACAAATATTTGTAGAATGGAACTCTGAGAAGTGCTTGCGGTAGAGACTTAAATACTGTGTCTTATTTAATTTTTGTGATGGGGCCTCCTTGGGGGTACAAGGGGTTAAAGCACTATGAAGCCATCCACAGCCACTGCAGCAGGAGTTTGATCCCCGGCCAGGGAGGTGACCTACATGGTACAGGACACTTCTCCTGTCTTGCCTACTGTTCCCCTCAGCAGTGTATTTCAGTCTGTCTGTCTGTCTGTTCTGCTCCCCACTCTGCCTTTGGTGAATCCTCTCACTCCTGCACATCTGGCTGTACCCTAGTTCTTGTATGCATAAACAAATAAATCTTTTAAAAAAATAATAATTTTTAGATTGGTCCACCACCAGAGATGCTCCTATCCCAGTTTCATGAAATATAAAGTTGAATCTGAGGTTTAGTAACTATCAAAAGATGACATCAGTACGATAGGACCTTACCCAGATTTATCTGAGCCTTAGCCATGAGATACCTTCTGGATCTAAATCTCAGATCCCCCACATTCTCTGAATCATCCAACCAGATATCAGGAATGGAGGACCTATGCATAAGGTTGTTCCCCACAGATCTGCTCTTCACAGTTAACAGCCGAAGCAACTCAAACCTCCCTCTTCAGGAGGTTGTTTAAATCAACTGTGACAGAGTACTCTGCAGCTGGACAAAGTGGGGGTGCGATGTGAAGGCTGTCTGCTATCTCAGCACAACAAACTACAGTATTAAAAAAAATCACAATCTTGAAGCAAAATGAACCACATGCTGTCGATTAGGTTGGTAATATTAATATTAAATTAAATAATAATATTAAAATGTCACAGTTGAAGTAGGGGGAAAGTGGAGTACTGGAGGGAACAAAATATGTTATTTTGAAGGGTTATTTTGAAGGGGGGTCAACTCATGCTGAACTCAGATGGAGGTAAGGTGGGCTACATCCCCTCCCTGGGAAGAGAACTGACCTCAATACAAAGATCCAAAATGCAAATAAAGTCAGCATTGGGAACAGAAAGCAAATCAAAGTCAACATGGAACACCTTTACGGAGGGCTGTGGCAAACAGCAGATATCCCTGGTATGCCAGAGTGGAGGAAGGAGAGGGCCTCACCCACAGCTTCCTTCTGCCACGTAGCCTATCCATCCATTTCCATGGCCCCAGCCCCATGCTATCCTTCATACCATCTGATACACACCATCCATTTGGATTAACAGGTGTTTGGCCCATGTTAGAAACTGTATATACCTGAAGACTTCGAAAAGAAGCATCCTACAAAGAATTCCCACTCCATGTGAGAAAGCACCTCTGACTTTAAAACACAAGTGAGGGCCAAATGTGATATAGTATATGGATGTTTCCAAGTCTTTATTTTGATTCAAAATCCCCTTTCTAACACATAACATTACAGTCCCTCGAGGTTCATTTCACATGGTATTCAGTAATACTCATTAGATAAAGTATTGATTGGCTTTTATGCATCTAGTAGGATATATTGTCAAAATTTTCGTTTTGTGAGAAGGAACCTTAGATGTGCACAGATTCATTAAAAGTGATAATTTAGTTTCTTGCATGGAGCCAAATATATAGAAAATGTAGACCAAAATTTAATTATATGTTAGAGGCAAAACTATTGCTCTGAACTGTATTTTTGATGATTTCCAAATTTCTTTTTTTTTTACTTTAAATATCAACCAGGTCTTATTCTGAATTATAAAGTGAGACACTGCTTTCTGGGCTGCCACTTGCAAGACTCTTTTCATAAATAGTGGTCTATGTATCAAACAATGCCCCACTCTACCGAAGAAAAGGACACACACACCAGCACACACATACTTTTTTAATGTGGTTTTTGAAGTACTATGGATACCTAGACCAAATGACATGACATTTTTCATTCAAATATATAACTTGCCTTCTTGGAAGGAGTATCTAAAGAAGTTTGCAAAATGAAGGTTGTTTTTTTTTTTTTTATCTTCCCTGTTAACTTCGATCTCAACATGCTTAGTTTGAACAGGTAGTTTAGTATGGAGCTAAAGCAAGTAACATGATTACCAATAAAAGAACTCATAAATGCTCAAGATTTCCAAAGGGTATTGTAATAAACCCAAAAAGATCTCATTTCTTAACAATCTGCACCTGTCACTATCCGTCCTCCATATGAAGACAGAAGCCACACACTGGACAATGTCCAAAGGAAGACTTCAAAATGGAAATAATTCTCCCATTTACTTAAATTTGACTTTTAGGAAATAAAATTTTAAATCATTGTTGTTTCTACATTTTGAGAATGCCAACCAAATACAATTTCCCAATGCCTACTGTCAACTAGTGCACATGAAAGATCTTCTGTGCAGGGGTCCACCTGACCTGAAGTGTAGTCAAGCCTTCAAGTCACAAAGATGAGGACAGACGTCTAAGCACAGATGGCAGTCCCACCAGAGCTGTGTTCATGCTGTATGTAGAAGCACTATTTGTGTATATGGCCAACTGTACAACTGTCTAATATCTATACAATACAGTTACAATATGTGTATAGTAACATATATAGTTTTACACACATGCACAGAGTCTCTTTATAGACACTGTTCATTGTGCAGAGCTTCAATTAGAAAGTGATGTTCAGTTATGCCAGTCCTCCCCACCAAAGAAGTTCTAATCATGAAACAAAGTAGCTATGTCTCTCTGACTGAAGAGGTGGGAGGAAAAAAGCAAAGAAATCCCGCTGGATTTAATCAAGTTACCAATTTAGTTGAATAGAGAAACAATCTTTAGCATAGGCCGGTCCATCCACATACACCCTCAAAGAGATTAGGTTTTAAAGCACCTAC
This sequence comes from Condylura cristata, assembly GCF_000260355.1. NCBI lineage: Eukaryota > Metazoa > Chordata > Mammalia > Eulipotyphla > Talpidae > Condylura > Condylura cristata. The sequence continues at coordinate 1,813,644 of NW_004567145.1, forward strand.
TTCTACTAGAAACACTTAGACAAGATAACTAAGAAAATACACAATACCATCAGAATACATGGGACCAGCTGGAGCAAAAGAAGACAAACCCTTTAGGAAAAGGAGAGAGAACACTGACATTAGAAAGATGCAGCCTAGGACAATGCAGAGCCAACACTGGATGGGAAGGTCAATGACACCATTCCATGCAATGAAGACTTCAAAACAAGATTTCCTCCAATGACACAAATTCTAGGTTGAAATTCGGAATCTTCTCAATATAATTATTCATTTGCATTTTTATAATGTGTCTACTATTTGCTGCCAAGTACTGCTTTTAAGCATCTTGTGGGAATGAAGGTTCAGGAACACTGAGTGAGTTTTAGAAGAGGACCAAAGCATCTAGTTTGCTTATACTTAACTTTTTTTAAAAGATTTATTTATTTATGCATACAGAGCTGGGATACAAGCTAGAGGTGTGAGAGTGTTGAGAAGATTCACCAGAGAAAGAGAGGGGAGCAGAACAGACAGATCGAGGAAGTACACTGCTGAGGAGAGCAGCGGCGGGTTAGGCCAGGTCTGCCAAGCCATGTGGATCACCTCCCGGGGGGCTGGAAATCGAATGCTCACTGAAGTAGCTGCAGCTGGCTTGCAGTGCTGAGCCCTAACCCACTGCACCACCAGGGAGGGCCCTACTTGATTAACTTTTAAAGAAACAATGCTTTCTATTGGAGAAATAGAGATAATGCTAATACAAATATTCCTGGGGGGGGGGAAATATACTTTCATAAACAATAACCACTGTCATATTCTACATAAAACTAGAGTTCAGTAGACTATTTCTAGAGAAAATCAGTGCTAAAAGGGAATAGAATAAATACAAAATGAAGATATAAATACAGAAGCAACTAAATGATGAGATGGAGGGACCAGGTGTCTTTAGACAGCAATTATTCAATAGTTATTAAGCACTCTGTTGTTCAACTTTTAAAAATAAAAGATCATATTTGAAAAATCTGGAGGTATGTGTATGTGTTTCCAAAATACGGCAATCTTGTTAATTTTTTGTTAAATTTACTTATATGTATAGAGATACCAGGGTAGCTTAATAGCCCACAGACACAAGCAGCCTACCCTACACCAATCAAATTCCTGCCATCCTTTCTGGTCATGTAAAGTCTACTTCCAAATATCCTTATGGGATGACTGTACAATCTGATGTATATTCAGGCCAAAGGTCAGGACATTGAGTCACCAGCTTCAGTGTATAATAGACCATCTGGAAAATTCCTGATATATTCACATTCCCAGACAGTTCTGATTCCTGAATATTTTTAAAAACATTTTGGCTGATGCTGAGCACAACCCACTGTTGTGAGGCAACAGTGAAGAAACCACAGCCAAAGAAATAGAATGGCTCTTCATTACAAATCTTAGCTATTCATTAGCCTCAGCCTCATTTCAGTAATACTTAAATCAGGCATTTAAAAAGGATGCACAATAATCAAGATGTGCAGGAGTAAACACACTAAACTAGGTAGAGATAGTAGGCAGGATCTTGTGTTCTCTGGCTTACCTACATTCTGCAGAAAGTAGGAACTTGTCTATTTCGGGGGTCAGTGAACTCCCATTTACTGTTTTTTGTAGGACCAGAAGGCAAAGAATAGTTTCTACAATTTTACAGTGGATGGGGGTGGGGTAGAGATGTAAACAAAAGAAGACTATTTGATAACTTATGAAATTCTAATGTCAGTGACCATACTAAAGCTCCTTGGAACCCCATCACACCCATTCATTCACATACTATCTAAAGTTGCTTTCACCATGCAGCCATACACAGGCCAAAAACACTGAAAATGTTCTTTAGCCCTTTACAGAAAAGCACATTGACTGCCAACCTTTAGGCAAAAATCCAAAAGTTCTTGGAGTGTGCACAGGCCTTCCAGGGTCTGGACTCTTCACCTTTACAACTTCCCTGCCTCTAAGCACGACATCAATCACGGAACACTTTTCTGTTACTTTCTGTAAAACAGACTGATCTTGTGTCATTCTTGTGTTGTTCTACTTATGTATAATAGAACTGGGATATAGGCCAGTGGTGTGGGGGATGAGAGGATTCACCAGAGACAGAGTGGGGAGCAGAACAGGCAGATTGACAAAGAACACTGCTGACGGGAGCAGCAGGTAAGACAGGAGAGGTCTGCTGCTCCACGTAGGTCAGCTCCCTGGCAGGGATCTATCTACTCGGGCTGTAGTGGCTGCTTATGCCTACTGCCCTGTTCCCATCATGTTAAGTAAAATGTTACAGAAGACAACAAATATAAAAAGAAAGAATATTTTCATGAAACCAAGTTAAGTGTTTAAGGAAAAAGAAGCCAATGCTAAAAATTATAAAGAAACAAGTATTTACATAGGTGGGGAGACAACCGGGAAAAAAAAATTAGTACAAAGAGGGTTCTGCACATAGATTTTATGCAAGTGATTTTTAAGCTTTACATTGCCTTTAGAAAATCAAAAACTGAAAAACAAGGCAATGAGTTTTAGGTGGCCATGTCTAAAGATTT
>NW_004567145.1:1816496-1817928 GCF_000260355.1 Condylura cristata
AATGTGTATTTTTAAGACATTTAACACTTTTAACTTTTAATTAAATGGCCAATCATTAAACCCAGACTTTCTGCTTTTTCTGTTGCTTCAGGTGCATTTTTTTCTACTAGGACTTTATCCCTGTTGTGCAGAAGGTGCACTGGAGTTCAGGTAGCTTGTCCTGTATCACAGCACAAATACAGGGTGTTCAACTCCAGGCAGACCAGATTCAACCACTCTGCTATTCTCCAGAGAAGGCTGTACTAAAAAAATACTTAAAGTAATAAGAATTACAAATATTTTTGCTATTTAACATTCCATCAAGAGCTATGCAAGAAAAAAAATCATTTAAATGTGTTATCTTGAAAGGAGCATTAAGATTATTGAGAATTAACACTCAGGAAAGGCACACATCAGATTATACATATCAGTGTATTTGTACCAGGTATCTGAACACTTCAACAAGCGAAGGGCGGCCCAAACTAAACAAGCAGGAGTGGGGAACCCATTCAGATGGCGCTTTTCTGATCTTTTCACCGAAGCCTGCATTTTGGGAACCTCCGCATGTCTGAACTAAACCCAAAATAAATCATGGAATGGCACTGACCACTGGATCTGGGCAGTGCTCCTGCCTCCTCTCTCCTTCATGTCTGAGTCCTCACCTAAGGAACACAGCAGCAAAGATTACCACCACAGCAGCAATCTTTTCCAGGAATAAAAGTTAAAGCACATGTAATTACAAAGCACCCTCCAAATGCAAAACTATTATACACTGTGACTGCTTCATTTACATTCTAGTTCATTCAAAATTATTTAGGGCAATATAATAGACACCAATTATTTACACGTTTCCTTTACACAAACCGAAACCCACATATGTAGTGACAATTCTGAGAAATCTACGCTAGCCAGTGGGTAATGAGGTACAAATACATACTGACCTCCAGCACTGGCTTGTGCTTTTAGATGGGAAAGTGTCCTTCAGCAGCAGCTCTAGCCTCCTCAGTCACTGGGCAACTACTTACACTTGGGGCATATTTATAGCTTTTGGATTTATCTGGATTTTAAAGTCAAGATTCTAAAACTGAATTATAAATTTTGCCAGAGAGACAAATTTATCTATTTGAAAAGTCTGCTTGCCTAAATATTATAATAATAAACACAATTCTCAAAATACTTTAACATCACAGTGGTTCTGTAATTCAAACACCTCATAAGACCTACTTTAGGTGTTTGTGTTTAGGTTCTGAACTGCTGGGTTCACGTAAACACTCCGCTCTCTTTTCTGAGAGCCAACCCTACGGGCGGCCAGTTGACCCTATCACTCACTGAGTGCTACCTTCCTCATCATTGCTTCTGGACTCTCACCTCTCCCACTTACTCCCCTTGTAACATGCAATGGCCCAGCCTCACACATTACCTCCATCCCAGTCTGTGCCTTCTATTTAGGACT
>NW_004567145.1:1820223-1849456 GCF_000260355.1 Condylura cristata
TAAAAAAAAAAAAAGCCCATATCTTCCTCTTATTTATTCTTCAATGGCAGTGAGCCACACCCTGCCCCACACTCCACCCCAGAGAAACATGCTTTTGTTTCTACAGTTAAAAACTCCCATGATAGCCACTGAAGAAGTGTTTGCAGCAACAGATGTCCAGTATCATGAGTGAGCTCACAAAGGACATGTTCACTTAGGTTCTAAGAAAACATAATCACTTTTGCTTACAAAACAGGATTCTGATGAGCCTAATTAGTACTGACATATCATGGCTAGATGGTCAAAAGTCAAAAAGATTTCATTTCAAATCTGGATATGATGTTTCTTTACTCACTAAAGTCAATGTCAAACAGAGGCTGACTTCTCTCTGGACAGGAAAGGACAGCAACAGTGTCTATCTGTCTTACTGCCACAGCCTGGGAGCTCCTTTCCAGGAAAGGACAGTATGATGGTGTGACGGTATCTGGGAGCAAGGCACAAGTGCTTGATGACAGACAGGTGAACACAAGTGAGGGGAGGTGCCCCAAGCGCTCGTCCCCTAGTGCTTCTGAGAAGATGCAGGCTTGACACTGCAGCCAACAGTGCCTGCATGCACCCAAGTTGGGAACCCTATGAGGATGTTGGGAAGATGAGGTCACCAGTTTCCTGTCCAAGCTCCAGCAAAATCCTATCACCAGGCCTGCAAGCAGCAGCCAAGACTGCAGGCTGAGCCAGGATGTCTGGTATTAAGCCCCAGGTTTATGCTTTCTGTCTGCCATAATGCTAGATATGCTCTAGGCCCAAGCAAAGAGCAGACTCAATCGAAAACTACCAGATATAGACTAACTGGCCCAGGAGTCTCCATGACCCTATCCCAAGCTTGAAAGATGACACTATGCCTGAGAACAGCAGTGCTGGGCCTCCACATTACACAGCCAGACTTGCTGTCAATACTTATCCTAAGACACACACAATGCTCACCGGTCAGCTTTCCACATAGCCCCTTCCCTACCACCCTAGCCTTGAATTTCCTTGGAGAATGTCATTAATAAAGCCACCACAAGAAGATACTGGAACTTTCACACCCCCCATTTGCCCAAGTCTGCTGGTGAAAGTGAGTCAGCAATAAGCTCATTATGACTACATGTCTTTAGCTTTTATCTGAAGATTTATCTTTTAAAAATTAACAGGAATAGTTGTTCATTTTTTATTACAATTGTTTCTTTTTTCCCCCGATTCCTTATACTCCTGCTATGAGTGAAACCATATGATATTTTTCTTTTCCTTTCTGGGGGGTGGAAGGGAGAATGGGATCAAAACTGGGTTGGGAAGAGCACATGGGACTTTGGTGATGGCACACAGGTGAACTGGTGGTGGGAAATCCATGGGGATTACAACAGAAATGATACAATGCACAAAATGAAGAATGATGTAAAAAATAAATAATTTTTTAAAAGTAACAGGAATAAGGGGGAAAACTATGTGTGTGTGTGTGTGTGTGTGTGTGTGTGTGAATTATACCTCAATGTGTTCTTTCTTGCTTGTTTCACTTGTTGTTTTTCTCACAGAGAATCTTTACTGACTCTCCTAAATTAGAGCAGAGAGAGGACACATCTATCAATGTCATAAAAGCAGATGGGTTTCCTGTTATTACATGTGAAGGGCACTATGTGTACTAGGGGTGCCACAGAAAGACACTTAAAATATGGAGACAGTTTATGGGGACTCTCTTGAAGGACAATTATATCTCTGTACTGAAGAGCACTGTGGTGGCCAGGAGGGCCAGTGCCACAAGTACAAGAACTTAAATACCTATATCAAATGATAAGTAAGTTTAGAAACTCCACATTCACAAGAACTCCACATATACACATACCAAAAAGGGTCGCTTTCTTCTGAAGATTCATTGAATTGAGAGCTCATCCCAAATGAGGATGCACACATGGGCCAAGTGACGAAGCTCCCATTTGTGGCCTCTGGCATACCCTCTGCTGTCATAGGGGAGAAGATGGCACTCTATGTAGACAGGTCTATGACTTCCGACACAAAGCGGGGAATTACAGACCAGCCTCTTCCACATAATTTTCCTTCAACAGCAAAAATAACAAAAATAATAAAGAAAAATGACACTCCTAGATAAGTGGGGGGAGAGTGGAGAGTCCTGCCCTTTGTGACATCTTTCTTTCTAGATGATTTCCTGGTGAAGAAAAATGGCATGTGAGGAAATGTCAACTTGCTGCACACTCTGGGCACATGGGCTCCGCATGTATTCCTCTGCGCTAGGCCTGCACACACCCACACACATGCAGCTGGCTGGGGCCTGGGGGCTGCTATCCCCCTAATGCAGGGACCTATGAGGAATGGTACAGCTGTTGTCACTCTCAAATTACCAGCAGGCCCCACCCTGCAAGTAGAAGCTTAGCACTGAGTGGCTTAGCCTTTTTAAAACTCTAATATATATCGAGAGACCACAGGACAGATTTATGTGAAAGACATGTATACATATGAAAAAAATAAGTTAAATCATACAGTTTTAATGCCTTTACAAGAAACCACCAAAACCCAAATCATTCTACTAAGGGATATAATCCAGAAAATATATAAAAAAGTTAATTCACAGTCATGCCCTAATTAACAAAAAAAGATGTAAAACAAGTAACATTTATTTGTAGCATATACTTCTATAAGTGTGCTACACTTTGACCATTTCCTCTCTGATTTTAAATAGGTCAACTGAAAAATTCCATTATATATACCAGATTCTGCAAGTATTTTAATCAAAGTATTTTGGCACATTTTTTTAAAGGGCTTTTACTTAAAGAGCAATTTTAAATCTTGCTGAATGGTAAAATTCAGCAAGAAGGTATAGAGAGTTCCCATATTCCCTTGTCTCCACACATAAGAAGTGTATTTGTGGCACCTGATGAACCGGTTAGATGACTCCTTATCACTCAGAAACCCTCATCTAAATTAGGGTTTGGTCTTGGTATTGTGATTCCATGGATTTAGAGAAATGTATAATGACATAGGTCCACCACATAGTATCATACCTAGTAGTTTCACCACCCTAAATATCCTCCATGCTTTATCTATTCATGTCTTCTCAAACTGGTCTTTTTACAATCTTCATAGCTTTGCATTTTCTAGGAATCATACAGTTGTATCATTCTGAATATATCATTCTGTAAACTATTCAGATTGGTTTTTTTTTCACTTAGTAATATACATTTAAGTTTCTTCCATGTCTTTCCATGACTTGAAAATTTCAGTGTTGAATAATATTCCATTGTCTGAATATACCAGGCACATGAGTTTTAAAAGAAAAGAGAAATGGTTCCAGTACTATAGAATAAGCATATAATACCCTCTCCCAATCCATGGTAAGAAAACAAGGAGCAACTATTAACAGACTCAGAAATAAACTGTAATAAGTTAATTGGAATGAAGTTAGTGGTAACTTGCAATACCACTAAATTGGTGCCTTTTTTTTTTTTTTTTTTTAGTTCCTGTCTCAGTGCAGACTGAACTCTACAGAAGTCAAAGGCAGAGAGGACATGCTCCAGGAGAAACTCTCTAGTTAACAGCTCTGAGAAGAAATGGATTCTGCTCCTCTTGTGCCTGTTCACATGAGCCCCAGATCCTAACCAGGTCTGTACTAACAGACTTCTCAGCATCAATAGTGACAGCAGCAGGAGCCCAAAACTGAGAGCAAAGCCTCTCATCTCTTTTCAGAGAAACTGTAGGCTCCAAAAGAGTAGAAAAATCGTACTGCTTTTTCCGCTTTCTGTTCTGTTACATTGCTCTAGAACCGAGCAATCACAAAAGATTCATAGCAAAGCAAAGTAGGGGGCCTCTCTGGTGGTGCAGTTGTTAAAATCTCAAATGCTATAAGCTACCAGCTGCCACTGCAGCCTAAATTCAATCTCAAGCCCAGGAGCTGGCCCACATGGCACAACATACCTCTCCTGTCTCACCTGTTGTTCCCCTCAGCAGTGTACTTTGTGGATCTGCCTGTTCTGATCCCCACTCTGCCTCTGGTGACTCCTCTCACCGCCCCTACACTTCTGGCCTATACCACAATTCTGTATGCATAAATAAATAAAGCTCTTTTTAAAATGAAATGTAAACAAATGGGATTATATTAAACTGAAGCGTCACTTCTAAAAATAGAAATAATAGGAAATTAACAGTAACTAATAACGAAACAATTATAATATAATGAAAGTTATATCAATGTGGTGTGTTTCTCTTCCTCTTCAAAAATCTTATTGTGCGGGCCCTCCCTGCTGGCACCTCCGCCTGCCCTGGAGGTGACCACATGGTGTGGCAGACCTCTCCTGGCCTGCCTGCTGCTCCCCTTAGCAGTGTACTTCGTAGATCTGCCTGTTCTGCTCCCCACTCTGTCTCTGGTGAATCCTCTCACCTCCCCTGAGCCTCTGGCCTGTACCCCAGTTCTGTATGTACAAATAAATAAATCTTTAAAAAAAATCTTATTGTGCACATAGTAGTTTCAGAACAGTTGATTATGGAAAAATGAAAGAGTAGAAAATGAAACTGCAAGTTAGAAAGACTACTTACTATAAGCAATTTTTTTTTTGGAGATTTATTCTTATTCAAAAACTAGGTTGTAGGCCAGAGGTGGGGGGGTGAGAGGATTCACCAGAGACAAAGTGGAGTGCAGAACAGATAAATCTATTGAAATACACTGCTGAAAGGAGCAGCAGGGGAGACAGAATAGGTCTGCTGAGCCATATAAGTCAGCTTCCTGGCCAGGATCAATTTCAGGCCACAGCAGTGATAGCACTAATAGTGCTGAGACTTAACCCACATACCTCCAACTACAAATTTTATTCCACATGAAACAATAAATGTTGATTCTAACAATACTGTAAAAAGTTTATACTGTTATCTCTAGAAAAAGCATAAAAATGAAAATGTGAAACAGACTAAAAATAGAAAATTAATATGGAATATGATATATTTTCAAAGAACTCAAAAGAAGACAGTAAAGAGAAAATAGGAAATGTAAAACATAGCAACAAAGAAATAACTAAACAGTTGACCCAAATCCCTAAGTGTCACTATAACTACAGATCGGCAATTTTCATTCATAAAGAATGCAATATAATAGTCTAAAAAAACTTCATGTAAATGAGTTAAATGCTTCAACTAAAAGATATATCAATCAAATAAATGCTATCATCAAGAAATTCACCTTAAATATAATGATATAGATATGAGAATATACAGACCAAACAGAGGAACTAAAAAAACTCTAGAAAAAATGAATGAAGAATTGAAAGGTAGAGGGGGAGGGTGGGAGTGGAAAGAAAAGGGGGAGGAGGCATAATGGTCTCTGCCAATGGAATATAAGCATGGGGGTGGCATGTTGGTATGCCGACATACATCTGAGGGGGTATGAACCTATTCCCCAAAATCATATACAGCGCTATAAAACAATGTTATATCAATTGTTTTATATCATGATAAAGGGAGTTTTATATATCATGATAAAGGGAGTTTTAAAAAATTATATGTCATCTTTTTTTTACAATTACATAAGGTTTATCATCTTATGGCCAAGTAGACCCAGTTTTATGACTTCTATTCCATAGAAGCTCTTCATGAATATTCTTTGTACAATGCATTTTGTGATGCAATTGATTTAGGGTCCATAAATGTCACTATTTCTAGCTGGTTGACAGTATTGTTTAGTCCCTTTATACACCTGCTGATTTTTTGTGTATTATTTATATTTAGAGGAGTGTAGTCTTCAAAACCTAATTGGGGATCTGTCCAATTCTCTGATAAGTTTTGTCAGTTTTGATTTTATGTATTTCAAAGCTTCACTATCTGGTGCATTGACATTTAGAATTATCCCTGATGAACTGACCCTCATTTTATTATGTACTATTCCACTCTACCTCTTATAACTTCTTTGATTCGGTTGATACTTCCTCCATGTTTAATATTAATATAGCCACTCCTGTTATATTCAAATTGATATAAAGCAACTGAAAGCAAGGCTGAAAATCCAGAAATACATCCAGACAAATATAAACAGTCAATTCTTGATGAAGGTAATAAAGCCAATTGAGGGCCCTCCCTGGTGCAGCAGGTTAAGCATAGCACTACAAAGTTAAAGCCACTTCAGCATGAGTTCAAGTCCCAGCCAGGGAGCTGACCCACATGGTATGGCAGACCTCTCCTGACCCGACCACTGCTCCCCTCAGCAGTATACTTCATCAGTTGGCCTGTTCTGCTCCCCAATTCTGTCTTTGGTGAGTCCTCTCACTGCCCCTGAACCTCTGGCCTGTACCCCAGTTCCATATGTATAAATAAATAAATCTTTTTTAAAAAAGCCAATTAAAATAGACAAGTGATAGTCCTTTCAACAAATGGTACTGGAGCAACTGAATATCCTATACCAGAGCAAAAGCTAGCAATGAGACATTAGGGAAGCATTTTGACTAAATCTCATACTGCACATAAAAAGCAACTCAAAATAGGTCATAGATTTAATAAATTTTAAAAAGCTATATAATTTCTAATAGAAAAATTAGGGGAAAATATCTTCATAGCTAGGATTAGATAAGACTTGTCAGACCTGACACCTAAAACATATCTAAAGCAAAACGTGCAAAAAAAAAAAAAATAAAAGGACTTCCTCACAATTAAAATTACTTTTTAACACACCTTTAAAGGACTAAAAGGGGAAGCTCAAGTGGGAAAATATATTTGCAAATCACATACCAGGACCAAGAGTTACACCCATAAAGCACATTGAAAATACAAGATGAGGAAACAAGTAATCTAATTTAAAAATGGCAACAGATTTCAGAAAATATATAGATAATAAATAAAGATGTGGGAAATGTGCAACATCATTATTCACTAGGAAAATTGAGAAACAAGACTTGATACCAAAGCACAAATGAGAAACAAGACTTGATACCAAAGCACACTTCGAAGAATAGTTAAAATAAAACATCTTGAAAAGATCAGGTGCTAGTGAAAATGCTAAAACTGAAACTCTCCTGTCTTACAGAAGGGAATGAAAAAATGGTATAGCTACTCTAAAAAGAGAGGTTGGGAGGTTTTTTAATACAAAGTTAAATGTGCATTTACCATATAACCCAGGAATCCCACTCCTGGGATTTACCTAGAGAAACGAAAATTTAATTCCACATGGATACCTGCACAGGAATGTTTACCTCCACTGGAGACACAATCATAAAGCAAGAAGCAACACAGATGTCATTAATGGGTGGATGGATACACATATGGGTGGATACACACAACGATGCCCTCCTCAGCAATCAAAACACAAAGAACCACTGTTACATGCAAGAAGACGAACCTGAGAAGCAGCGTGCTGGAGAAAGGGCCCATGGAGTGACTCCTTTGCACAGCATCTCAAAGAAGGCAGGTTCATTAGGGATCGAGAAAGGGCAGGCAGTAGCCACTAAGACTAAAAAGGGATGGTGTCCAGGAGGAGGAGGGAAGTCTTGATCGTGACAGGATGTTTGATATCCTGTCTGTGGTGGATTCACAGATCTACATATTGTCTCTGCTAATTTATAAATCAAAAATTTGAGATTCTAAAAGGAAAATAAGAAATGGATTCGATTACCAGTCTTCAAGACAACTGTCCATGAAAATCTCCTCTTGTACCAAAGTATATAAAAAAATTCTCGGGCCCTCCCTGGTGGCACAGTGGGTTAAAGCACAACACAAAGAAGCTTAAACCACTTCCGCATGAGTTCGATTCCCTACCTGCCCTGGAGGAGATCCACATGGCGAGGCAGACCTCTCCTGACCCGCCCGCTGCTCCCCTCAGCAGTGTACTTCGTCAATCTGCCTGTTCTGTACCCAACTCTGTCTCTGGTGAATCCTCTCACCCTCTGCATCTCTGACCTGTACCCCAGTTCTGTACAAATAAATAAATAAATCTTTTAAAAAAAATTCTCATTGCCATTTTAAAGAAGATAAGTCATTAGAAGTGAAAATTTATTAACTTCACTTATGAATAATGTTTGCGTATATGTACCACTTGAATAAGCAGGCAGCAGAGAAGTGCCTGCAATGTCAATGGTGCTCCTCCCATGTGCCCATCACACACCTGTGCTTCAAACACATCTGTGATGACACAATTTGGTGAATATTAGAGAACTGACTTGCTCACCACAGCAACTTTATAACAGGAAAACAGTCAATTTACTGTTAAAGGTTATAATCTTGGTTCTTTGATCCTTGCAGGATAACAGAGGAAAATAAAAAGTAACAGTTACTTGTCAACTTCAGGCAAGCAATGATGTGTGACCTACATGAAAATATGCTCACTGATCTGAAGTGCACATGGAAGTGGGTATGCTGTCTTTTATCTGTCATTTGTAGACTCTGGGAAGGTTGTCAATCCACTTGCCCCAAGGCATCTTTAGGAAAAGGGGCAGTAGGAGCTCTCAGGCAGATGGCTGTAAGTGAATGTAGATGCAAGGTGTGCAAAAGTGCAAAAGCACTTCTGGCTACAGCATCACGGGATCTAATCACTGAGCTCTCTCTACCCTGAGCTAAAGCTGGCTCTCCCCTAAGCAAGGCCTAGATCTCGCTACTAGGCTAGCTGGCCTTCCAAAGACCCATCATTGCACATTCACCCAAAGTAAAAGCTGTGATTCTGCTTCTTACACCAAACTGATGGCTCCAAATCTTGCCTGGCTAACCACCACGGGCACATACTTAGACACTGGGTCTGAGACTTTGAACAAGTCTTTATATCTCCTGAGCTACATATTTAAGGACAACAGTAAGATATTTTCCTTCTTCTTCACAAAACTCAGTGGAAGACCATATCGAATTCCTGACAAAAGGGATTTGAAATGTGGGCTTATATCTGTCCTTAACTTCACTATCTACCAAACCATATCACATATCTACCAAACCTATCACCTCAAAACTCCAAATCAGTTTTTCCCTTCATTCTTCACCTGCAACAGTCCATCACTTCTGTCTCTAGCAAGAGTCTGAAAGCCCTTCTCTTTCCATTCCTGTTTCAGCAGTCGTAAAGGGATCTAGACTCTTCGTCTACATCATTATAGTGGCTTCCTAACTCTGCTGGTCCATCTTCTGTCTCCACAAGCTACACAGTTAGTTCTCAAAGAGTTGATGACCTCTCCCGGCATCAATATATAGAACTAAGTACTCCATACACGGGTGCAACAAACCACATGTTCTCGCTACCAGCTTCCCTCCCCACCAGGTCCCCACACAGACCTGCTCTCAATCCCCTCTGTGTTGCTCCTACTCTTCCTTCATGGAGAAGTGTTGATCATGCAGGTCCTACTCCCCAGACAGGCAGACCAAGAGTCCACACTCACTTGTCACTTGACACCATAGCACTCTGGTTCCATGTCCACTCCCTCTGCAATTCCAGTCACTGATATCATACTCTGCACATAATAGGTGCACTAATAACACCTGTCAATTAGAAGTGAACACTTCCAGCAATTCAGGGAATGTAGATGGGCAGTAGTAACCAGAAAAAGCCATTGCCAGTAATGATTTATCTCACCCTACTAGGAAATAACACCTCCTCAAAGAAACCCAAACTTGTTCTACTTTCAACCTTTAGAACACTGGAGATGACCATTTCTTTCTGACCAGCTTGTCAGAAACACAAAACCAAAGCTAGTGCCAATCACTACAGGTAGGATTACTCACATGACCATCTCCTCTATTCCTCCCATGGCTTAGTTTTATGCATTTTTGTTAACGTCCTGCATACAGGTCTGACCAAGCCTTTGGGAAAGAAAGCACGTAAGACAGAGAGAAAATGTCTGCATAAGAGGATGGATGATAAACCCAGAAGAATGTGTACAGAAACAGTAAGTCCATATGAGTCTCATGGCCACATGTTCACACTGAATCAAAAAAGAATTACTTGTGTACAGAAATTGCCTGAACTTGAAAAAGTATGCAAATGTATCCAAATGATCATGGATACACAACAGAAAACAGTCACAACACTGCTGCAACAATTATATGCCATTGGTCATTAAGGGTCACAAAATACTCTCAAGTACACCTCAGTCATCTTACTGTGAAATCCAACTGCTAATCATTCATGTGGGTTCCAAAGCTCAAGCAAAGCAGAAAGCCTGGCTGGGTCAGCAATGGATGACCAGGGCCCTTCCTAGCCAAGATGATGCAACAACTGTGTAGGTGTCAGAGGAATGTGTCTGAATTGTGAAGGACTGGTGTTCTGCCTTCCTTTAAGTCCTGCTTTAACCTAGAGGCTTAAATACAGATATAAAGAGGACAGTGCAGAAGGATATGGATCATTCCTAAAACTGACAGAAAGCCCACCACAGTCCTGGTGTCCTATCATTTCTGCGGCTTCCCTCGTAACTGAAGCCTCCTCCTCCGTTTTCTCTGAGTTTTGGGCAGATGAAATCAATAAAATGGCAACACTAAATGGTGAACTGCACTTCCCCAAAGACGCCTGGCCACTTTCATTTGCCTTTGTGCACCCCTCTGTTCACATAAACACTGACCTTCCTTTGAAGTCCCCTCCTACTTAAGAAGGTTCCCCTGAAGCTTGTGCATGCCCAATAGCATGCTTTAACCACCAGGGTCATGACCCTCTTTTAGGAGGTACAGTGCCACCTATCAGCCTGTGAGGCAGAGGCTCAGGTGGGAGATAGACCTCTGTATACCTGCACACACACATACACACGCACACACACACACATGGGCATAGCCCATACTCTCCTGAAGGGCCCAGGGAATGAGGATATCTTGGCTGGAATCCCGACACACAGGGAACTGCAAAGACAAGAAGACACAGGAAAGAAACAAGGAGACAGGTGTAACAGCAATCAATAGATTACCAGGAAAGGAAGAACACTGTATGAACTTTTATGTTAACCAGATGTTGCAATTTAAAAATTATTTTTCTACTATAGATATAAATATGGACAGAATGCTTAATGTCATTAAGGAATTACTGTTGATTTTGTTAGGCAGGTAACAAGATGCTAGCCATGAGACAAGTCTAAGAATTTGGGATACATAGGGAAGTTTGCAAATGAAAGAACTTGAATGGGAGGCTTGTCCTATAAAGTAATCAGGTCCCCAAAACGTTAAAAAGTGCAAGGTCTTATGAGGGACAAGTGGAGTTCCTACTCTCTGTGTTATACTTTTATGTATGCTTGAGATCTTATATTGTTTAAAAAGAACAATATATTGTCTTGTCATTTAAAGTCAACCACTGAATGGAATTAAATGAACCTTCATATCAAAGGCTGTTCACTATTGGATTTTACAAAGTCCCCTACTGATCCATTCCAAAATTACCTTTTTTCTATCCTTTAGAATCTGTTTTAAATGCTAAGGTGAGTACTATTTAAAAATGAATGAGAATATAAAAAAATGAGGTAAAGGTTAGACAGTAAGATACATATAACGTATTTGATTTAACAACCAACCAACCAAATAATAAGTGGGCAGCAAATATCAACAGCGAATTCATCAAAGAGAATATCCAGAAAGCCAACAGACACATGCAAAATAAGATCATTGTTTTCATTGAGGGAAACACAATTCCCAACAACAATGAGATATCTCAGATCCATAATACAGCATATATGTAGAGGATACAGAGAAAGTGGAACCCTACTACATTGTTGGTGGAAATGTAAACTGATAGAGTCATTTTGGACAGTGACTTGGATTTACTATAAAAAAACTAAAAATAGAAAGGCTATATGACCCAGTAATCTCATTTTGGGGAACATGAAGCCATCAATCAGACTTATATGCTCAACAATAACTAGCACATGGAAACAACTACTAAAAGAGGATTAAGAGGATGTGGAAAACTACTCACACATAAGGAATAATGAAATGCTGTCATTTACAGCAACATGGAAGGAGCTTGAGGGGACTGTGTACTAGGGCAAAGCAGAATGATAAGCACACACATTTATATGGCAGATACCTGATAAAGAAAAATATTACTTAGGTTTCTAAGGCTACAAGGGAGGGAGGAAAGGAGAAAGGGTCAAAAAGTATAAGGGTGGGGGGGAAATAAAAAAAATAATTCAATAAAATTTGTACACACTATAACAGTAAATATTAAAGGCTGACTGACCACTGTAAATCTCCTTCCCTGTAGTTAGAATGTAAAACAGGACTACCATTTGAAAAACAGCCAGACACTTCTTAAAACAGTAAATATATTCCCACTGTAGGACTTCCCTATTCCACTCCTGGGTATTTACTAAAACGATTGGAAATATGTGTTCACACCAAGAGTGTAAATAAATGTTCAGAGTGACTTAATCTGTCATAACCCAAAACTGCAAGTTGCTGTAAATATGTGAGTGGAACACTGCTGCCTATGAGGAGGAAAGAACAAAAAGCACCAAAATATAAATATCAAAATCATTATCAAATTGCTTCTTTCTTAAGAAAAAAAAAGTAACCAATTAAATGGAAAATTAACAAAATTAACTGATTCATGCCTGGCCTTACACAGTTACTGTTACACATGCTGGCCCGTTTCACTGTCACTGATGGGAGCATCTTTACAAGGATCAGAATCCACCCTGCAAAGTTATCATGACCCCCCCGTTGGTGGCAAAGTGGGGTAGAGACACACCAGGGCTCCTAAGACCACATCTCCCTTCACTCTAAGAGCCGCCTGCTTCCTGAAGGTCCACATAGATGACATGTCCAAGAACTGCCCCAGTGCAGGAGAAGGTCAGTAAACATAATCCTAACTACCTTGGTAACTTTTCTGAAAAGTGCCCCATATTGATAGTCACAGGTTTGCATTTTTCTAGGCCTCTCACTCTCCCTTTTGGTCAGTAGGAAGAAAAAAACTCCCATTGAATAAGCCTAAGTATCTGTTTCCATGAACTAATCCTAGTGTGATATTTCCAGCTTCCCCCTGGCTCCTGGGTGTGGCTTGGAGGAGTCTGACATTTAAGACCTGCCTCAGGAACTGTTTTCAGAGAAGGCATTTTATAAAAATAAATCTGCCTATCCCAATCCCACATGTAGGACAGATTGCTTCTTCTGTTCTGGGTGTTCCTAAAACCAACAACTCTATTACAACATTTGTCATCATTACTTGTCCTCAACATATCTATTGTGGGCTCTCAGGTCAAGAACAAATTATTCACATCCTATATATCAGCTCATCAGGAACTGCTGTTAGTGCTAATTTTTTTTTTAAGATTTATTTATTCATTCATACAGAACTGGGGTACAGGCTAGAGATATGGAGGGTGAGAGGGTTCACCAGAGACAGAGAGGGGAGCAGAACAGGCAGATCGACGAAATACACTGCTGAGGGGAGCAGCGGGCGGGCCAGGAGAGGTCTGTCACACCATGTGGATCTCCTCCAGGGCAGGCGGGAATAGAACTCATGAGGAAGTGGCTTAAGCTTCTTAGTGCAGTGCTTTAATCTGCTGCGCCACCAGGGAGGGCCCTGTTAGTGCTAATTTTAAAAAATTCATGAGCCAAAGGGAACACAATGGTCTATTGAAAAGGCAAAAGGATTTGGTGGGTATGGTGCGGTGATACACATCTAAGGAAGTGTGAATGTATTCTCCTAAATCATATACAGTGTTGCAAAACAATGTTATCTCAAAAACAATTTAAAAAAATCATGTTAGTTAAAATTTTAAATGGACCTACATCAGTAAAATTGAATCATCTAATTTCCAAGCCCCAATAATATAGAGGGAAATGTGACCAAAAAAAAAAAAATTATCACAGAGACTATCATGCACATACCATTTTAATTCAGTTTGCCCTAGCCTGGAAATGCTGATTAAATGAAGACATAAAATAATAAAATAGAATCTTGAGTTTACTTCCTCAGTTTTTGAATTTTTACCAAAGTATTATTTATTTCATGTCTGTTTGATGAGCAGTTTACCTTTCACAAAATAATTCTGAAGGAAAGCAATGGCCTGCAGAGTAGCTTAGGGTAAGTTGGGCTCTGTGGCCACAACTGGAAGACTTTGTAACATATTTCCTGGTGCTGGTCACAGCTTGGGTTTGAGAGCTTGCTTGTATCTGGGCTTGGCTATCTTTTAAAAGATTCCGTGAAACCATGTGAAGTACATTAAAACACATGCAGTGAGGCCTCTGAAACAGTTTTGTAAAAGAGAATAATTGCTTAAGTTAAAAGCATTTTTCTCATCCCACCACTCACTGAACCCCCTTGTCACTTTCCCTCCCCCCTCATTAACCCCAGAGCCCTCAGGTGTTAATGTCTAGTAGGTTTTGTTTTATACTGTGAAACTGTGTTAGACCCAATATTTGTTTTTAAGCATTCTAACTTGTTTTGCTAATTATCACTTTTTTCAAATTCCCTCCATTTTGTTGAAAATGGCTGCATTTTCTCCCTTTTTTGTGGCAATATAATCCTCCATGGCATATATACACACCATGATCCATTCTCCCACTGAAGGAGATCTAGTCTGCTTCCATGTCCGAGTTATTGTAAATAATGCTGTCATTAATATTGTGGAAAATAGATTTTTTTGTTGTTGATGGCTTCACATTTTGTGGATGTACATCCAAAAGTGGTATTGCCAGGCCCTCTGGTATTTCTGTGAATTATTTAAGGTAAAAATACAGATTGCTTCCCTTCATGGTTGTACCAGTTCATGTTTCCACTAACAGTGTACTAGAGTTCCTTTTTCTCTGCATTCTCTCCAACACTTGTCCGGGATCTTGTAGATATTTATCACTCTCATCTGTCTGAGGTAGTATCTCATTGTAGTTTTAATAGGTACCTCTATTATTAGAAGCGAGGATGAACATTATTTCATATGTCTCTTGGCCTTCAGTGAATTTTCTTTATTATCTGCTCATATGTTAATTGGACTATTTGGGTTTTTTGGTTGCTGAATTGTAGATTTATATACACACACACATATATAGTAGTTATTAATCCTGTATTAGTTACATATTATGTAAATAGCTTTTTTCCCACTCAATAAGATTTTTCTTATATTTTGTTTAAATATATAGAGGATTTTCAACTTGAGGTAAACCCAATCATTTATTTTTAATTCCCTGAGAGTTTGAGGCAACAAAATTATTTTAATTTTCGAGATCATAGAATGTACCACCAATGTTTTTTCCTATGTATTTTGCTGCAGCAGATTTATATCTAAATGTTTAATCCATTTGGAATGTATTTTTTGTATGGTGTTAGGGCATTGGTGAGTAGGGCATTAGTGAGTAATCCAATGTCATTCTTTCAAGTGTAGCTTTCCAATTTTCTCAGCACTGTTTATTTTTTAAGATTTATTTATTTGTGCATACAGAACTAGAGTACAGGCCAGAGGTGCAGTGGCAGTGAGAGGATTCACCAGAGACAGAGTGGGGAGCAGAACAGGCAGACTGATGAGGTACACTGCCAAGGGGAGCAGTGGGCAGGTCAGGAGAGGTCTGCTGCTCCATGAGGGTCGCTCTGGGGCGGGATCAAACCCACGCTAAAGGGGCTGCTGCCAGCTTCCAGTGCAGAGCTTTAGCCTGTTATGCCACCCAGCACTACTCAAAGAGACCATCTTTTCCCCATCTTTTGGTTTGGCTGATTTTTCAAAAATTAGGTGTTGGTAGATGGATGGACTATTTCTATATGGTAGATTTTGTTCCACTGGTCCTTATGTCTTTTGTGCAAATATCATATTGTTTTTAGTAATTTTGCTTTGTAGTAAAGTTTGAAGTCAGGTAATGGGATACTTTTTCCTTAACACTGCTTTTGTTCAGCTTCTTTGAAAATTTGCTGGAATTTCAATAGAAATTGCATAAAATTTGCATATTATTTTAGGTAAAATAATGATTTTAATGATTCTCCCCATCAATGAGCACAAGTTATTCTTCCATCTCTTTATGATGAAGTCTTTCAATACCATCTTTTAGTTGTCTTATAGCTATTTTCTTAGTTTCTTTTGTTTCTTGTTCATTGCTTATGTATTAAAAAGCCAAGGAGTTTTGCATCTTTATTTTGTAACTTGCCACTTGCTATATTTCATTCAGTGTTTTTTAAAGATTTATTTATTTGTGCACACAGAACTGGGGTACAGGCCAGAGGCTCAGGGGCGGCAAGAGGCTTCACCAGAGACAGAGTGGGGAGCAGAACAGGCAGATCGACAAAGAACACTGCTGAGGGGAGCTGCGGGCGGGTCAGGAGAGGTCTGCCAGCCATGTGGTCACCTCTGGGGCAGGCGGGAATCGAACTCATGCTGCAGTGGCTTTAGATTCTCAGTGCTGCGCTTTAACCCGCTGCGTCACCAGGGCGGGCCATTCAGTGTTTTTAATAACTTTTGTATGGAGTCTTTAGGATTTTCCATATATAATTATCATGTCTTCTGCAAATATGATAGTTTCAATTCTTTTCCTAATCTGATTCCTTCCCTTCTCCCCCCCCCCATATTTGTCTGATAACTGGTCAAAACATCTAATGTTAAGTTACAACAGGCATGCTTGCCTTGTACAAGATCTTATGGAAAAACCTTTCAGTGTTTCAACACTGAATATTATGACTGCCGCTCTGTGATATCTGACCTTTATTATACTCAGGCCAATTCCTTCTAATGCCATCTTGTTTAGAGTTTTTATCTTGAATCTTGAAGTGTTGAATCTTATGAAAGCTTTCTCTGCATCTATTAATAGTGTAATATGATTTTTATCTTTACTTTTGTCAACATGGACTATTACATTAATTGATTTGTGTATATTAAATCATCCTTGCACCCCAAAGATGAATCCCTAGCATGACTGTGATGTATAATCTTTGTAATATACTATTGAACTCAATGCGCAATTATTTTGTTTAAATTTTTATATCAATGTTGATCAAGGATACTGGTCCTTAATTTTGTTTACTTGTATCTGGTTTCAGTATTAGATTAATGTTGACACCATAAAGTATATTAGGCACCATTTTTTCTTGATGTAATTTTTTAATTTTAATAGGTGATCAATGTGGTACTGCCAGCCTGTAGGAGGAAGAATGTGTGAAATCACCAGAGCCATGTCTACTTTTAGCCCATCACAAAAATTGAGAGTCAGACAACAGAAAAAATGATGCCATCATTCCTAGCTGGTATCTCTGATCAGAAATTATACTCTCAGATTATCAACTGCTAAAGTGAACAGACCATTCACTTTTTCCTCAAGAGTCACAATTCTAATAGCACTTTCAAAACAGGAACAAAACAGTTCATTTTCACTCTCCGTAATGAGCCACAATATTTTAAAAGAAGATAAGACACAGGACACAAAGCACAATCCTCAGTATCACTAATATCTTACTTGCCCACTAGACAATGTTTAGTGCCTTATATTTTGGCAAGTTCTAAACCACTGGCTTGCATTTCTGAATGGGAGCCTCCGTGGTAGTACAAGGTTGGGGGGTGGTCTGGGCACTATGAAGCTATAATATATGCTGAAACTATGACAACAACACACCACTCAGAGGATGACACTTATGAATCCCCATATTATTGCATTAAAAATAAACTTACTGTGTCCATCTCTTCAGTAAAAACCTATCTATAACAATCAGAATGTTTTTTAGATATAGATTTTTATATAATGATTTATTTTATTTATCTATGCATATAAGAACTGGGATGTAGGTGGGTAGGGAAGATGAGAGGATTCATCATAGGGAGCAGAACAGGCAGATTGACTGAAATACACTGCTGAGGGGAGCAGCAGGAGACACCACAGAGGTCTATTGCTCCATGTGGGTCAGTTCCTTGGTGGGAGGTTGAACTCATGGTGCAGTGGCTTGCGACAGCTTCACAGTGCCCAGATCCAACCACTTGTACCACCAGGGAGGCTCCCAATCAGAATGTTTTAAAATAGTCATAAATTCATTATTTTCCAACCCTCATTAAAAAGTCAACAAAACAGACCACAATTCAGAGGAGGGGGCCTAAAGGGAGCTTACCAGCCCCCAATTCTCATTACTTTCCTTTAAAAAAACTAGAGTCATTTTAAGAGAAATCTGTTAAAGCAACAAATGTTAAGCAACTATTTCTATCAAGTTGATGTACTGGATCTTTATGTGACAAACATTAAACTTTAGGTTGTTTGTTCACTGATCCAGTTCAACCAGGAGTATGTAAATGACCTTGACTAGCTCTGTTTAGACCATCACTCCTTTCCCAATATTTTTCCCAAAGGACCCACAGACTTCTTAATATTGGGTCTAATATCCAAATATGTTTTAAAGAAATTAATTTATAATATTATTTTCCTGTGAATAGTCAGTTCACAGAGAAGCTGACAGAATAGAGGGGACAGATGGATGACTTTGATTGTTAGGCGCTGACTTGGATATTTATTTTGTACTCATTATAATTGGTTATGCTGGACACAACCCAGGGTCATGCTAAGTCTTCCAAAACCCCCACTCCCCCAGTTAACAGGAAATCAAGTACCAGTCAGACCATAAAGACATCTCCACTTAATGTTGTAAATAAAGGGATGAAAAGTTTCCCAGCTTTAAGCAGCAAAGTGGACTAGCAGGCCTGTCTTTTCATCCCACCAATCTCTATATCAACACTTTCACCGTGAAAGTAAGCAGATGGCTACTCATGTTCCTCCTATAAAACTCCCCCAGTCTTCCCAGTGTGGTAACATATGCAGAGCGCGGGGTGGGGTGGGGGGGTAATTCTGCTTCACAAGGAAAACCTTTGTTTCCCAATAATCTTACTTTTGCATGCATAAAATAGACGAAAACACAATTTAAACCTAAAAACACTACCCTGTCTAAGTATAAATGCTATGAAATAAGGCACGTATCACTCCCACAATAATATATTATTAAAGTTAAGCCTGTTTAAAAACAAGTCATGTAGGGCCCTCCCTGGTGGCGCAGTGGGTTAAAGCACAGCACTAACAAGCTAAAGCCACTTCAGCATGAGTTTGATCCCTGCCAGCCCCAGAGGTAACCCACATGGCACGGCAGACCTCTCCTGACCCGCCCACTGCTCCACTCAGCAGTGTACTTCATCCATCTGCCTGTTCTGCTCCCCACTCTGTTTCTGGTGAATCCTCTCACCACCCTTGCACCTCTGGCCTATACCCCAGTTCCGTATGCACAAATAAATAAACCTCTTAAAAACAAAAACAAACAAGACATCTTTTTCTTCCCATTGACTGTGCCAAATAAAGACTAAACCCTGACACAACATTACCACAAAATTTTAAACTCAGAAAATAATAAGTAAATGCCAAGAAAACTTTTCAAACATATTTCTCTAGCGTTGCCATTCAGATGCCCGGGTCCCATAATGGTTTCCATTGACAGTCAAAACAGAGACAAAAGGATTACTCTTCTATCTTTGCATGTCATTTATGTCAATCAAATTTAATTCATAGAAGTGAAGGATTCCACATAGATTAATGTAAAAAAACCATAAAAAGTTATACAATATTTTTGTGAGAGACAGATTGCTTGACTAGGTTCTACTACTACTACCAAGGGATGTAAGAAGGGTATACATGCTATATAGCACAGAATAGAAGGAAGAAAGCTCATAGTTTTACCCTAAACAAATTCTACATGATAATTATAGACAGAGAGAAAGAGAGAAGGGAGGGGAGAATTTTGGCAAGGAACATGTCTCAGAGAGAAATGTCTGGATTCTAACTAAAAGGAATCAGTATCGTCAACCTACTGATTTATTTATTGAACACTAGTGGATATTTGCTATTAATTAATAGGCTACAAGGCAAAAAACTATATTTAAATTTTAAAAATTAGCCTCAAGAACTCAAATTCACACTTTTCCTCTGTTACTACTGCCAGCCAACCCACTTTTAAATTCAACTCCCTAAAACTTATGTTTTAAAAATTGCCAAAATCTGATCTGGGAATCTGTACTGGAATTTAACTTAAACTTTGCTCTCACTGCCATATACATTCCAACACTCACACTTTCCCACTTACAGATATACTTACAAACATACACAAAATCACATTCACATACATTCTCCTCTCATATATATACACACCATTAACATGATCACATACAAACGCACACACATATACTGACACACACTCAGATCATTTTACCATCCAACTCTTTAACCTCAGTTTGCTAACAAGGTATTTAATATTCAAACTATTAGCATGTAATTGTAGAGCCAATGTACCTGTGATTTCTCTCTTCTCTGACTCCTATGTCCACACAGGGCTCAGAAGTTGCCACGCAGGCACTTCTCATTTTAGGTAAGCACTCTCTCCAAGTCACACGCACACAGGCCCAGGCCAGGAGTGAGGTGGATGACAGTGACCTCTCCAGGACCCAGGCCCAGAAATCTCCTTCTGCCCCACCTCTCCAGGCAGATACCACTTCTGAAGAAGCACAGTGGACATGGCATGGATGAGAAGAACAAAAACATTGCAAAAGAAAAACAGGGGTGTCTTGCCCTGCTGCAGATGAAACACCCTGGTTAACAAATGCTTATGAGTCCTGGGTGGTCCTGCGAGCCAACATCTCCACACTGGCACATTCAGGACACACTAAGAGACTTTCTTCCAGAGATTCCCAGAGATCACCAACTGGGCCCTGAATCCAACTTACCATGGTCCCAGTGTAAAGTATTGGACTTAGGACCCTGGTGGAAGAAGAAAGGAGGAGACTACCTTCCCAGCATGCCCTTTCATGTCCAAGCTTCATTGGCCCTCACCATAGCTAGAGATGTGACCACAGAAGCAAAGATTCTATGAAGCTATTGGGTCCTGGTCCCTCTCCCTACAGCACTTTTAAAGACCAAGTGACAAGACTGGACTCATGGCAAGAATGTGAAGAAAGTAGAACCCATATGCTTTGTCAGTAGGAATGAAAAATGGTGCAGTTACCTTGGAAAACTGCACCAAAAATTAAATACAGACAGTCACATGTCCCAGTAATCCCAACTCTAGATGCAAAAGAAAGGATTATTCACAATGGCCAAAAGACAGAAGCATGTCCAATGACAGATGAGCGGATAAACAGAGCATGGTATGTATGTATTCAATCGTGGATTATTCAATCTTAAAAAGGAAGGAAATGCTTACCTCAACTACCAAATGGATGAAACTTGAGGACATTATACTAAGTGAAAAAGCCAATCACAAGCACATAATGTATGATCCCATTTATATGAGGTATCTAGAAAGTCAAATAGAGATAGACAGAAAGTACAATGCTGGGTGGCAGTGGCTAGGGCAGGAAGGCTGGGGAGTTAGCATTCAATGGATATGGAATTTCAGTTTGGGAAAAGAAAAAGGTAAAAATAGAGTGGATAGGGTAATGGTTGCATAACAAGGTGAATGTTCTTACATGACACTGAATTATACAAATGGAATGCTATCTTATGCCTATTTTACAAATTAAAAAAAAGATTAAGGCAATGAGATGTGAGCAAAGAAATAAGTAACTTATAAAAGTAAAACTACCTAAAAGTAAATAGTAAGTACCATTTTGTATTCCACTCCTCAGGCTAGCTTGCCTGGCACAAAGAGCCCATCCACTGGCCACTGGAAAACGAGAGAGAATGGACCAATGGCTCGTAGTTTGCTTGAGCCACTCTAACAAAATAGCATACACTAGAGGGAAGCAACAAAAACTTACTTCTCCCAGCTTGGGAGGTTGTGGGTCCAAGATCTTAGTGCCAGCATAGTGGAATGAGGGCCCTCTTCTAGGCAACTGTCGTGTGGTTATGCCCTCACATGCAGGAAGGCACTCTCTGGGGGTCTCTTATCTAGCGCTACTAATCCCAATCACAAAGGCTCTGTCCTCATAATGTTACCACCTCCCACAGTTGCCCAACTCCTCTAATGAACATTTGGGAGGTTATGATTTCACATGTGCATTTTAAGAAGACAAGAAAATTTGGACCATGACATACCTCATTTCTAGCCTTGCATTGTGGACACAGACTTTTTCATAGGAAGAGGGAAAATTATCAGTTCATTAAGCCACTATCATTTTGGGCAATCAAAGAGAGTCATTTCATGTTGCTCAAAATAAGATATCTCACTCATCCCAAGTCTGCAGGAAACAGGGCTACACAGCTGGCATGTCAAGCCTGCACAGAGCCAACTGGTACCTTTTAACAAAGACTAATCTGTTTGTTGTCAGAAAGCCTGGGTAAAAACAAGAAGTGGCAACTTTTTAAAAAGTTGACGTTTTTAAAATCTGACTTGAAATTTCTGCACACACTTTGGAATTTATATAGCTTGAGCAATTACTTAAGCCTTGAAAGAATTTTATTCAGCACCCCTGCACTGGCAAATAAGAAGCCAGAGCTCATCTGTTCTGTTTGTTAAATCCGATGTCACAAACTCATTACACATCCCTGCTTCAGAGAAGCTCAGAATTCCGTGGATCAGGTGGCATGAGAGACAAGAAACATCTAAAATCTTTCCCAGAGACCAGAGATCAGGTCTTGGAAGACCTGTACAGTTGAAAAAATCATTCTGCGAAAGGTGAGGAGGTATGAGAAAGCAAATGTCATTCTGGTTCAGAAAAGACTAGAGCTGCTCGATTGCCAGCCCCTAGGGAACCACTGGTCACAGCTATAGCTATTTAAATTTAAATTAGTGACAATTAAAGAAGGTAATAAATACATTTCCTGGATTGAGTCCACCACATTTCAACTACGCAGTAGCTTCTGCATTGCAGCATTCACATCCTTGCAGCAAGTTTTCTTAGACAGAGCTAGGCTGGGAAACAGGCAAGACTCACATCAGACTTGACCTGCGATGATTAAGAGACCTGGTCTCTGATCTCTGGGAAAGAGTTTAGATGTTTCTTGTCTCTCATGCCACCTGATCCACGGAATTCTTTCATCCTGCACAGCTGACAGGTGATACAAATCTTCTTACTTTCAGTCAGTGCTCTTCCCACACACCCAAATATCTACCTTTGGAGGAAGAAAAGCCAAACAGAATTAACGACCAAGCAGAAGATTGGGGATTAGAGGAAAATGCCTTCTGCCCAACCCAGCATGTGTGAGAGTCCACCTATGTCCACAGAGAAAGAACAGTCTGTCATCCTTTATCTGGATAATAGGAGAGTGTCCCAAGGACAAGGCTTCCTCAACTGATTCCTTGGGCAATAAGAGGATGACAAGGTAAAGAGAGGCCAGTAAACCACAGCTCCTGATTTGCCCTCCTCATCATTCATTTTTTTTTTTTTTGAAAAGTGATAAGCACTTCAGTGATTTATCGAAACCAGTCAGTGTCTTCTCAACAAACACTACCTGATTTGATGGGAGTGAGGCTGGACCTACAGGAACACTTGTGTAGAAGTATTTGTGATTTGGGAATCTGTCTGATCACAAATAGCTAAATAAAACACATTTAAGCAATTGCTTGAAACGTTTCCTCATTCTTTGAAACGAAAATATTTTGGCTGTGTAAATTATTTTAATAGAAGGCATGGTGTTGCCAAACAAAAGTTTACCACCTGAGTGGGAGACCAGCTAGAAGCACCTTGAAACCTAAGACTACATAATAGCTCCCTACCAAATAAGTGAGCTTTCTCTAGCAGTGCCTGCTCACAAGCATAGGGCCCACTTGAGACCTGTAGTAGTTATCTCAAAAAAGGCAGTAAGAGATATACTTTTGGGGACCCATTGTTATTTTCTCACACCACAGTACACACACAACAAAATTTAGTCTAAAACAAGTATCAGTAGGTCTAAAAAATTAACAGCATTCACTTTATAAAAAACAAATAAAACAAGACAAACTATGCATTAAAAGAAATGTTTCTACAACTACAGGAAGATCCAGGTGAAAAACAGTGGACAGTGAGCAGGAAGGGAATGTGTCACAACAGTTCTTCCATCAGTAAGTGACCCTGAACAATAAAAACAAGACAAGGTGAAAGAGAAAAAGAAAAGGCACAAAATGAAGCTGGGGACCGTAATTTAAAATTCACTGAAATAAAAGTTACAAAGGTAAAAATACACATTATCAATATAACAATTACATAAATCAATATTAAATATTTTACATAGAGGAAAAAGCACAAAAATGACAATTAATAAAAGTATTCAGTGGGATATGAAAAATTAAATTTATGTGTGGTCCTAGTATAAAGTAACTGAAAAAACAAATAGTAAAATTAAACAGCACATAAAACCCACAGGCCCCATAATTAAATGTAGTTGAGGAAATAATGTAGGAAGACACACATAATAACTCCAGTGACTTTTCAAGTTTTTAACTAGTTCAAGTCTCAATAAGAATCAAGTGTTCCTATGTTTTAAATATACATGCCCTCCACTAAACTGTGCTTGGGTAGCAAATACTTTTCTGCTCATTTTTTAAACTTGATTAATAGCAAAATTAAACATACTCACAATTTAATAATGATATAATTAAATAATAAGAAAGCACAAAGGCCTTAAAACCTAAACCATTTATTATGGCATGCAGATAATCATTGTTTTCTTATTAGTTAGGGTAACAAGTCACTCTTAGGCACACACAAATTATCACTTCACAACCTTGTCCAAAATTAAAAAATCATTGACCCTAGACTTGCATGTCTGTGAGGCTATCCCTCTGCTGGACCCATCTAGTCATGTGACTCAGCCTGTGAACGCTGAGGTCTTGCAGGCAAGAGCAGAGAAGGGTGCAGGCTGCAGATACTATGGCAGGAGACCTCCGACTGTACAAATATCTCTGTACCAAATTTAGTCATACTTTAGTTGCATCAACTTTACACTATCACTGAGAATAGTCAAAATGCTTCAAGATTATTGGATTATTGTAACAGGGAACTGACCAACTCTCTTAGTTTATTTTTTTAATATTTACTTATTTATGCATACAAGAACTGGTATACAGGCCAGAGGCGTGGGGGGGGGGTGTGTGAGAAGATCCACCAGAGACAGAGTGGGGAGCAGAACAGGCAGCTGTACTGAAACACACTGCTGAGGGGAACAGTGCGTAGGTGACCATGTGGGTCACCTCCCTGCCTAAAGACTTAGTTTGGGCAACAGTGGCTGCAGATAGCTTCATAGGGCTGTGCTTTCACCCTTTGCACCACCAGGGAGGACTCTCTTCTAGTTTATTAAAATGTATAATTACAAAAGAAAAAATTCATAGGCCTACTTTTCACTTTACCTTGAATAAGACCTAACTTCTACATTCTGAAGTGAGTATAAACACAAAAACAGTTCTGAAGTAATATCTAGTAAAAATAACATCAATGACCACCTGCAATGAAGTAAGACATGGTATACATACACCATAAAATACTACGCAGCTATTAAAAAAAGAAAAAGATGAATTCTTGCCATTTGCAACAATGTAAGTGGACGGGAGGGGATTATGTTAAGTAATAAATCAGAAGAATGAAGACAAATGACAGGTCATTTCACTCACATGTGGAATGGGGGGAGAGGGGGAGGAAAACTACCAAAAAACAAAAACACCAAGGTACTGACAAAACTAAACCAAACGAACCCTAGAAGTTCGTCTGCAAAGTTGAGGATACTATAATAAACTGGGAGGTAGGACGGAGTGGGAACAAATATTGGAGGAGCACAATGAACTTTGCTAGCTGACTCTGGGTGCTTGGTTGGTGGGAGAGAGGTGGCAACAAGCACCCAGTAAGGTCTGGACCTATTCTTCTGAACTGTGTAGTAAACCATTGCTATTTCAATAAGGGAGGGGGAGAGAGTTAAGCTGCATTAAAACAAAAAAATAAAAAAATTTAAAGTTCAAATCAAAGGTAAAGAATTTAATGTATGGAATAATTATATAAGCTATCATTTTAAAGAATGTAAACACATTCTGTAATAAGTTAACCAAAAGCCTACAAACCTAAGTTTCCTATTATGATATATACTTGTTATCTTTTGTTATGATTCGTGTGAGTTGAAAGAGAAGATATCATTTGTTTACTATCAAGAGTAGCAAGCCTTCACATCCAGTATTACTTGGATGTTGACAAGACTAGAGGAGAGCTCAAGTTACCCACTTTAACTTTTTTTAAAGTTATTTCTTGGTCAAATAATTTGCTTAAAGAACTACTAACTTATGCAAAGAAGTGAGTACCCACTATTTCTACATGAAGCTCACATTCTGATAAAATTATTAATTTTTACTAGTTTTTATAGAAGCAGGACATAAAACGCTGTCACTGATCAAGTACATTGGCTGTTTTGACATCTCATATTACAAGAGTATACCCTATAGGAATATGTATTTCCTCCACAGAGGGGAAAAAAAATTAACCAGTTTCTTCTTCACAGAGGGTCCATTGGAAAATTTAACTTTCGTGTTCCACAGTAACTACTACCTGGACCTTACAGATAAACTAAAACTAAATTTCTCTAAAATAGGCTTGAATATATTGTAACACATTTGCCTTTATTTATATTCTAGAACATTCCATCAGCTATTCCACTTTCACTGAACTCTGAAATTCTTCAAATGTCACCAAGTATTGTTAGTGTTTGCATGTCCTCCTTCCTAATAAGATATTCTTCTCAGTTAAGTCTTAAACTATCATTTTAATGAAATTAACAAAAAATACAATTTCAATCTAACTAAAAATGTAAGCTTGTGTTCCAAAAAAACCTAATAATTATTAATAATTTAGTCAATTTATACTGACTAACCTATCTGTCCCTTTAATACTCCTTAAGAAAGGCTTCTGTAGATTTCATAATGTGAAATCTCCTAATTCACTGTTCCCTGTACAGTCCATTTCTACATGACACAAGAGGTAATTTCAGTCAACAAGAAATTCATACCATCAGTTATACCCTACCATGTGAAAGCATGACAGCGTTCTGAAAGTTTGATTTGATAACATCCGCAGTAACAGAGAAAACTAATTGCACGGGGCCTAGGCAAGCACTAGAGCTGGCTGGAGAAAAGAAAACACACAACAGTGTATTATTAAATATAAACCTTACATTTGGAAAAGATAAATACACTGATATTTTCTTGTTACCTCTTCACAAAAGGTACTAACGCAAATGACAAATAATAAAACTAATTTGGGAATAAAAAAATACAATGAAGTAAAAATAACTTTTTTTTCTATTTTGACATGATCAGACACTACATGAGAGTGTGGGGAAAAAACCAAATGTACCAGGACTGAGACTGTCACATTTAGTCAGTCATATATTGTACTGATAAAAAAAAGTCCTCAGTTTTCCTGGAGGCCTCAGACGTGAAGGCAGCTCAGCTAACAAAGCACTGTGAACGCGTCCCTGGATTTCCCTCTCTTCCTACAGGTCAGGCTTAGGACTCATCTTCTCAATTCTATAATCATATTTCTTTCACAGATTTTACAAATGTGACTTGGATAGTTTTTCTGGTCTTTCATACATTCTCCTCTTTACATTTTTGGTAAGGAGATGAAAAAGTGATTCAGTCTCTAAAAATTACTCAGGGTCACTATACAGGCTAAGATACCTACAGATTTTAAAGGTACTTTGTTCCACATTTCACTATGTAACTCTAGGATACCCATCATCATGAGAAGGGAGTTTCCACATTTAATTTGTCATTTGGAGTATTTGTTCAAAGGAGATTATATAATCGCCTTTAATTCACAAAAAAAAAAAAAAAAGCTCTTTTTAACATTCTCCAGCTTTTGGACTTTTTGATTTGCTAGCCTGACTCACTTTTTCCTGACATTAAAGAGAGAGAAAGAGAAAAAAGCATGTCTGAAAACCTTTTACAGACTTGAGCAATACAGCTGCCTATGAGAACCACGGCAGAACAGGGTGAGTCAGTGGGACACAACTGCAAAGAAAAGAGATTAGTTGTGCCCAAAGCTGCCTGCTTCAAGACCAGTTGCTGCAACGGAAAGTGGGCCCAATCTGTAAGCAGGTGCAGAGCCCACCCCAACCCCTCATTCCTTTTGCAAGACTCATAAGGCATTTGCTCCAGGCCAGCGAGAGGTCGTATGTAAGGCAAGGCGCAGAAATGGCCAGTGTCGCAAGGGCGGCTGGACGCGCAGCACAAAGGTGACAGGCCTGGTCAAACTTCAGCAAGGTACCCAGCAAAGACGCAAGACTGTTTCTCCTGTACTAGGGAAATTACTCTTTCTGCATGTAAAATGTGAATGTGACACGCAATCCCACACACAAGGTGTGCGGATGATGGAAAACAGGACATCTGAGAGGTCTGGACAGAGGCAGTCACTTAGGCAGGTTGGCAGGCTTTGACTTATAAACTTAATGTGGCATCTACCCTCCAGCTTGGTTCCACCCCACACCCAGTACAATCTAGGGGAACCCAGGAAAAGAAAGGCAACAGAAGGAACTCAGTTGTCATGAAAGCTTCCAGGGCAGTGCCCTCTACACAACCTCTGAGACTGCAGGACCCAACTTTCTTTCTAGCACAGAAACCAGGAAAACTTCCCTTCATTTTTCAGGGAGAGCCCTGGGCTGGGCGGTAGCTGGACAGGAAAGAAGGTACTGGGCAAGTGACTGACAGGACTGGAGTCAGTCAGAGGCAGTACCCCACCTCCCCCCTACTCCAACCCTCCCTCTCCTTGCCCTTAAACACCAGGTGTTGGTTAAGAAGGTTGGGAGCTTAGTGGGTGCTCTACCACCACCCGAAAGAGACGCGCTCACATAAGCACACCTATGCCAAAAGAGCTCAGGCCTTGGCCAGACACGGTTACCTGGGCAACGAAGTGAGCACACAAAGTACACAGCCCCCTTCCCGGGTTAGGCACTGGCCCAGCTACCCGAGCAGGGCGCCCCCACCCGAAAGTGCGCCGGCGTCCACCGCACCCCTCCCTTATACTCCAGGGAACTCTCGCCTCAGCTCCCCAGTCCCCCGGGTGCCGCGCGGCAGCCTGGGGCTCGCCCCGGGGCCCGCGCTTTAACCCCTCTCTCCCCGGGCCTGCCCCACCCCAGCTCTGTCGGGGTCCACGCCCCTGCCTGGACTTCACCCCGGCGCCCGCACTCTGCCCCACCAGCGCGCAGTGCGGAAACAGAGCCTGCGCCCCGTAAAGCCTCGGCCGCTTACTGCGGGTCCGCCGGGCTGCTTACCCAGTGGGGGGCTTGGCCGCCGAAGGGCAGTGCGAGTCCATGGAGCCCGCGGGCTGGGGCATTGGCAGTGCTCGTTCCGGGTGGAGTTAGGCGCTTGTTGCCGCCGCCGCCCTCATTTACTTTTTCTGCGCTGACCCATAGCACTCCCACGCAGGGTGGCGGAGGACAGCCGAGGGGCGGAGGA
>NW_004567145.1:1849611-1872938 GCF_000260355.1 Condylura cristata
GGGTCAGCAGCCGCGCAGCTACAGAGCAACCCGCCTGCCCCAGGGGAGCGCCCTGGGAAGGGTGAGTGCGGCACGGGCCACCCGGCGAAGCCGCGCAAACGCCGTAGTAGTGCCGGGGTGACACTCCGCCCACTGGACCGCCCCTCCAGGGCTTCTTAGTAGGTCTAGAGTCTTGGAACAAGAGTGCGCCCTCTCCGTGCTGAGTGGCTGCGTGAGAAGTGGGCGCCGCTACCGCTGTGAGAAGCCTGTACTGGGCGACCGCAGTGTTGGTCAGGCAAGGGCGGGCAATGAACGCATTTGGTGGCGGTGGATTTAGCTGGAGAATGAGAAGTGTGTGTCCACTGCCGCTCCTTCTGCCCCAGAAGCCAATAGAGAACATCGATGAAACTGTGACTAGTCCAAAGTGTATGTGAACTTGTTAGAAATGCAAATTCCGCGCAACCACTTCAACCCCACCCCCTAACCCCCTACCCCTTTGGCCTCCCCTGGCCCCCAATCCG
The DNA here is from genome assembly GCF_000260355.1 of Condylura cristata. Lineage (NCBI taxonomy): Eukaryota > Metazoa > Chordata > Mammalia > Eulipotyphla > Talpidae > Condylura > Condylura cristata. The sequence goes on from NW_004567145.1 coordinate 1,850,112, forward strand.
AAGAAATCAAAAACAGTGGGTGCTGGAACAGGGCCCATCAATAGCATTCCTGTTGGAAGCATGGTCAGATTTGCCTAAATGGTCTTGTGGGCACTGGGGTGGAGATCCCTCTCCTAGTGCAGACAAGGCAGCCAGCCTCAGAAATATCAGCCCACTCTGGGGCCCAAAATAATTCAACCAAGGTCCCTAAACTGCCAAACTTCACCCCATCTCTTCCTAACTACCCCTCCCCTCCCCCAAATAAAAGCAAACAAAAAAGTTTGGGGTAGTGTAAAAAAATTACAAATGCATGTCTTTCCAAGGTCCTAAGCAGGGCAGAGACTCTTGATAAAATGAGTCTGAGAACAATGGGCCTTAAAAAAGACATCTCTGAGGTTCCTCTTGAGATCCTATATTTTGATAAGGCATCCAAAGGCCTGCCTGAACATTTCTCCTCCAGCTCCCCAAATTTCTTAATAAAATGGAGACTGGATCAATCTCCACACAAAATGTGAAGTCTTTGCCAGGACTCACAGTACTTCGGCGCTTAGGCAAGGCAGGCTCCTAACCTGAGCTAGTTGTTCCGCTTCCATTACTTTAGGCATCCACCATTGCAACTTGGTCTGCTGTCATCCAAATGCCTGGCAGGTTGTCTCTATTCTCAACCTCTGCCTGGAACAATGTGCCACAGGAGGATCTTCCTCCTTCCCACACTATCTTGAGCTAGTATCAACCCCCCTCTTCCTTCATTTTTGTTCTGAGCATTTATCACTCTGTGTGTATGCACTTATTATATGAACATATGTGTTTATATAAAATATTTTTATCTTTGCAAATGTTTATTCTAAGAGTATGCGTTTGTATTTGTATACAGTATATTGCTTACATGTGAATGTAGATACAGATTTCACTTATATAAATATATAAACAATGTTGGTATTTTACATCAATGTGTAAATACACATAAAATTCAACATACATTCTGTCATCATCTTTGTCATGGGATGCAGAATTTGGTCATTTGCTGGCTTTTTCACCTGTGAACTCCTGGCATCTAGGACAATGCCTGCTAGGGTGGAGATGGTGCTCATTAAATAAAGAGTACATAGAGTGAATTAATTTATACAACTCTTCCTACTTCTAGGCTTCAGTGTCAAGGCCCTTTCCAGGTCTGGGAGCACTTCCTCACTCTGGACATCATATGAGAATAGTCCACCTGAGAGAGTCAGTGGACATGGAGATCAGAAATTGAGAACATAACAAAGTAGGGACCCACTGAGGACCCCACAGGAGAAAGCTCAGCAGTAGGTTATGACATAGGCAGCAGAAGGAGTTTGAGTAAGAGGTGGAAGAAGAAACTTAACCTACTTAACCTAGTGTTTCCAGTAGAACGGGAGAACCATAGCAGAATTCAGAGGAGGCAGTTATTGAAATTTCTCACAGAAACAATGTCAAAAGAAAATGATTAGGAGGCATTTTACCACCTCCAGGCCAAGGTTCAAGTTGCTCTCTTAGGAAGAAGTCCAGGAAGGACACCAAGCAGGAACAATCTGATCCCAAGAAGGCCACTAGCAATTCCAAACCTAAAACCTCAGACACTGCTGTCTAAGTAGAGTTGTCACAGTGATGCAGGAGGCAACTTGCCCACACAGGGGGAAGCTGAGTCCCCAAGGTTCTCAGTAGTCTAAATGGCCTAAAGGACATAAAGTAGGTAGAGGACAGGTTACTGTCTCTGGGTTCTCAACTGTATGTACAATTGCAAGACTGATCAGGCTCAGGGAACACAACAATGGGGTTTATTTAACAGCAGGGGAAAAAAGAGTTTCTAAGGCCACAAGTGGCTGGCTATCTCACCCCATATACTGTCCACAGTGCACAGAGGCCTAAAGAAGTGGCTGCTCATTCAAGATGGCATTGTCGCATCACTGAGGGGCTGGAGTTCATGGCACACTGGCAAGCAGAAGAACAGGATCCAACTCATGGTAGCACCTGTGGGTACTTGAAAGTAGGGCCACTGAGATAACACCACAACAGCTGACAGCAACAGTCTGAAGGTAGGGATGAACAGCATTGGACACTGGAACAAACAGCAATGAAGAAAACGGCACCATCCAGTGGACAGCTCTTAGAGGTGACCTGGCCATGGAGTGCCAATTACCTATCAACAGTGCTGGTAAGTCATACTAGTCTCTACTAGTCACCAGGACACTTGTATATACACTATCTTAACAGCTCTTTGCTGGCCTATAACAATAATAAACAGCTACTTAAGGCACCTGGTCCAGGTGAAGATGTTAGTATTTGACACCCAGTTAAGGTAAAATTGTCTCCAAATTTAAACTGGAAAGTCACAGAATACCTGTTTAGAAAAAAAAATCACTCTGTTAGACTTTTGCTATTTAAAGAATTGTTCAGTTTGAAATTTCTGTGTACCAATCCTCAAAACAACCGATAAAATTTTATGAGACATTTTTTGTGCTTCAGCATGCACACACAAAAAGGTGAACTCTCTATTCTGCCATGGAATGAAACTTTGCTCAGACAGGATTATGACAGAGCTGTAGAGATCAAAGGACAATAAGTAAGTGGAGAACAGGTCACTGTGGGTTCTCATCTATATGTACAATTGCAAAACTGCTCAGGCTTAGGGAACAATGGGATTTATTTGCAACAAGGAAAACAGAGTTTCTTAGGCCACAAGTAACAGGTATCTTACCCCAGATAGTGTCTACAGTGTCCAGAAGTTCCATACAAGAAGCTGCTCATTCAAGATAGTGCTGTCACATCACTAAGGCCTGAATTTCATGGTGCATCAGCAAGCTGAAGGCCAGGACCCAGCTCACAGTGGCAGCTGGAAGTACTCCTAATGGGGTGCCTGACATGACACCACAATAGCAAGTCTGAAGGTAAGGATGGACAGCATTGAACACTGGACCAGAAAGCAATGGAGAAAATAGCACTAGTAAGGAGTGCCTAAGGATCAAAAGCAGTGGACAGAACTCAGAGATGGCCTGGGCTCAGCATGCCATCACCCATCAACAGTGCCAGTCATTATCAGTCACCAGGAGATGATCACAGAGATACCAATGTTAACTGCAGCTTGTGAGATACTGGCCTACACCAAAACAAACAGCTCTTTGACCTGCCAAACCTAAGGTCTTTGATGCTCCTTTCAGGCAATGTCAGAGGCAGGGCCTTAGGCAGCTGCCTCTGCCTGGTCTCTGCAAAGCCCTTGAGCTTCTCTTTTTTCTTTGGAGGTCAGTTGCTAGAGGCTGTTAGTCCTTATTCTCTTTCAGCGGTCAGGATCAGAGAGCCTAAGCTGACTCCTGCCCTGCCTTAAGTGATGTGACAGCATCGGCCTTATATCCCTTCACTCTACCTGCCTGATAGGACCATTTTCAATTCTAAGTGATCTATTGGACCACTTTAGGACCAATCAGCCCATCCTTGATTTTCAGTCCAAATAATTAAGTAATGAGTGATTGAAAGGATTGGTTCATTTGGCTGACAACTGATTAGTCTATTCTATGACCCAGATGCAAAATATAAAAAGGAAAACTCAATGCTTGCACAGACCCAATTTGCCCAGGGAAAGCCCAATGACTTTAAAATTTTGTCGTATTTTTTGCTTTACCAACTAATTTTTTTTTTGATCATTAAATATGGAAGGTTACATTGATATGTTACTTTTAGACTAACAATACATTGCTGGGATAAATCCCATTTGGTCATATTTTCTTATTGTTTTTGTACAGTTTTTAAGTTTTGTTGTGTTATAAAAAGAATGTCTGGTTTTGTTACCATGGAAAGTATGGCCTTATATGGGTAGAAAGTTGTATTTTCTGAGAGAAATTGTATAGATTTGATGTTATGTCGCTAAATGTTTTGTAGAATTTGCCATTAAGGCCACTGGGGCCTAGAGTTTTGGTTTTGGAAAGAACTCAGTTTTGGTATAGATATAAAATTACTGTAGATACTTATTTCTTCTTTAGTGAATTTAGAAAGGTATGACTTCACTTGTTAAGTCTATAGTGATATACTTTTATCTATAACACTAATCATCTGTGTTATTTTACCTTTTCAGTTTGACTGGACCAAGTTTATTGATCTCTTTAAAAAACAATAGTTTTGCATTTCATTTATCCTTGCTACCGTCTGGCTGTTTTCTATTTTATTTATTTATTTTTATCAATTAATTAATATATATTTTACATCATTGCTCTTTTTATTTCTTTTACAGAGTTTGATTTCTCAGGTGTAGTTCCCCTAAAATTCCCACCACCAATTCACCCATGAACTATCACCATAGTCCCTTATGCTCTTCCCAGCCTCACTCCAATGTCTCTCCCTTCCGCTCCCCTGAAAAATGTCTCTGATTTATAGCTGTCTGTTTATTTTTGTTTTGTTGTGTTGTGTTTTGTTTTTTTTTTAAAAAAAGATTTATTTTATTTGTACATACAGAACTGGGGTACAGGCCAGAGGCTCAGGGGTGGTGAGAGAGGCTTCACCAGAGACAGAGTGGGGTGCAGAACAGGCAGATCGACACTGCTGAGGGGAGCAGCGGGCAGGCCAGGAGAGGTCTGCCATGCCATGTGGTCACCTTGGGGCAGGCAGGAATTGAACTCATGCGGAAGTGGCTTTAGCTTCTCAGTGCAGTGCTTTAACCCTCTGTGCCACCAGGGAGGGCCTGTGTTGTGTTTTTTTATTGTTATAATCCCCCCCCCATCTCTCATTTGGTCATGCTAAATTCCTCCTATAAGTGAAACTTTCCAATGTTTTTCTTTTTTTCTTTGACTTACTTCACTGAGAATGTGCTTTCTACTTATTAATTCCTACTGCCCTCTTACTACTTTCTATTTAATTTGTATTTGTTTTGTTCTTCTTTTTCTATTTTCTCAAGTTGGAAACTTACATTATTAATTTATTGATTTGAGACTGTTTTAGTTCTAATGTAAGCATTTAATCTTGTAATGTGTCTCTAAACTTAATCCCACAAATTTTGATATATTTTCACTATTCAAATATATTTTAATTTCCCATAAAATTTCCTCTTAAGTATATAGATTATTTATATGTATGTGTTTGGTTAACATTGAGATCTTCTAGTTGAATTCTATTTGTAGATTTCTAGTCAAAGTCCATATGGCCAGAGAATATAACTTGTAAAATTTCATTATTTTTTAATTTAAGATCATTTTATGATCCAGGATAATGTCAATTTGGTGAATGTTTCCAGGTACCTGAAAAGATTATTTATCTTCTTGTTGTTGATGAAATTTTCCATAAATGCCAATCAGATCCACTAAATTTATAGTGTTAACCAATTGTATGACTTTTTGTTTTTCCATATTGATTCTACCAGTAACTGAGAAAGTCTCCATCTAGAAATTTGTCTATTTCTCCTTTTAGTTCTATCACCTTATGCTGTGTATACTGCAAACCTCTGCTTTGAAAAAATGTTTAAGCTTATTATGTTTTTGGGTTTTGAGGAGGTTATTTCTTGTGAAGCAAACATTTTATCAATGTGTTCTTGTAATGTGCCTTGATCTGAAATTGGTTGTGTCTTTAATTAATATATTTACATCACTTTTATTTTGAATGAAATAACTTTAAAAAAATTATTTAATTATTTTTGTGTAGAAGAACTGAGGTGCAAGTCAGAAGTGCAGGGATGGGATGTGAGAGGATTTTCCAGAGACAGAGTGGAGAAGACAACAGGTACTGAAATATACTGCTAAGGAGAAGTCTGCTATGCCATGTAGGTTAATTCTATGGCTGGGGATCATACTCAGGCCATAGAGGAGACAGTGCCAAGACTTAACCCCTAGGGAGACTTAACTCCCACCAGGAAATCCCTCAAATGAAGTAACATTAATGAACTTAATAATTTTAACTTAAAATATATATTTGAGTTGTGAGCATTCTTTATATAGCCTGCATACATGTTCCTTTCACTGCAAATAGATTCTTCCATACTGTGGATTGTTCTGTCACACTCTTAATAGTGTCTTGTGAAGCACCTTTTGTCTTTACTTTTGATGAAGTTCAATTAAACTTTTTTTCTTTGTAGTCTGTACTTTTGGTGTCATACCTAGGAAGCGTTGCCTAATAAAAGGTCTAACATGTGAAATATTATACAGTATTTACCCTGATTTTAAAGAAATATTAGTGTATTTTTTCCAAATTAGTAATTTATGCATAGGGACAAGCACAAGAAAATATGAAAAGTACTGATGTTTACCATCTTACTCTGCACCCTGTTCTTTGAATAGGAGCTCTTAATATAATGGTTGCAGCCTAATCTGTTGCTTCTTCATTAATATGGCTAATTTATTGGAACAGTTATATTAATACAAGAGATGGAGTCCACAAATTAGTGTCAATTATTAGCATTTGAGGAGATGTTCATGGGAAGGGTTATGATCCCCAGAAATTATGAAGGAGAAAAGTTTGCAGACCAAATTGCCTCCAAACTTGAGTTTTTAGCCAAATAAGAGCTAGGAGCATTGGGGTTGGATGATGACAGAATGAGGTGGTTGGTTCTGAGCTGTTTCAAGCTGAGGTTTCCTGGATAAGTTCATAGATGCTGAATTCCAAAATAACAACCTTATCTATATATTTGGTTTATTTTGGACTACCTGCAGCACCTATCAAAAGATAGGTGCTTTATTTTGACATCTTTAATAATAATTGTGATAACTGACTTCTTATTGTAATAAAAATAGGTATGCAGATCAATAAAATAGAATTGAGAGCTCAGAGATAAAACCACACAGAGACACATAATTTATGAAAACAGGAGGCAAGAGCAAATAATGGAGAAAGTATCTTTAATAAATAGTTCTGGAAACTATACTTTTATACAGCTACCTGCCAAAGATTTTAATTAGACTGTTATCTTACACTATATACTGAAATTAATTCAAAGTGGATTAAAGATTTGACTATAGGACCTGAAATGTAAAATATGCAGAAGAAAACATAGTTGATAAGCTACTTGGCATCAGTCTGAGAGATGTGTTTGTGTATTTGTCACTAATAGCAAGGGAAACAAAAAAGAATCTAAATATATCAAACTAAAAAATCTTCTGCATAGTGAAAATTAATCTTCAAAATGAAGAGGTAATCCATTGAATGTGAGACCATGTTTGTAAATTACATATCAGGAAAAGTAATATTCAACCTATATAAACAACTTGTACAACAACAACAACAAAAACATACAACTCAACTTAAAAATGGTGGCGCAATGGGTTAGGACCAAGCACTGTAAGCTAGCCAGAGCTGCTTCAGTGTAAGTTTAATCCCCCGCCCTGGAGGTGACCCACATGGCGCAGCAGACTCTCCTGTCTAGCCTGCTCCTCCCCTCAGCTGTGTACTTCCTCAATCTGACTGTTCGGCTCCCCACTCTGTCTCTGGTGAATGCTCCACTGCTCCTGCACCTCTGGCCTGTACCCTAGTTCTGTATGCATAAATAAATAAATCTTTTAAAAAATGGTAGAGGATCTAGCTTCCATATGACCCAGCAATCCCACTCCTAAGTATCTACCCAAAAGACACAAAAACACTGATTGAAAAAAGATACCTGCACCGCCATATTCATTGCTGCTTTATGTATAATTGGAAAGACATAAAAACAACCCAAATGCCCTAAAGTGGATGACTGGATTAAAAAGATGTGGTACATATACACAGTGGAATATTACTCAGCAACCAAAAAATAACAAAAACACATGGCTTTTGCAGCAACATGGATGGAGCTGGAAAAGATCATGTTAGTGAAATAAGCCAGAAAAAAAAGATAAAATACCATGTGCTTTCACTCATAGCAGGAGTATAATGGACCAGGCGAGAAAATAATAATAATAATGAACACCTATATACCAGAGATATTTTATGGGGGTGGAATGGGGAATGGGATCAAAAACAGTGTGGGGAGGGAAATACACTGGACTATGGTGATGGCACAAGGATGATTTGGTGATGGGAAGCCCACGGGGATTACAACTGAAACAGAAAAATGCACAAAATGATGTAAAAATAAACTATTATTTATTTTAAAAAAATGGTAGAGGATCTAAATAGGCATTTCACCAAAGGTTCCCTGCCTCACCCAATGAAAGGCGGAGCTGAGTGATCATGATGAGGAGAAGCTAGAGAGGAGACAGGAGAAAAAAAGGAAGATGGAGAAATCTTCTCTTCTCTTCAGAAATTTCCAAGAGAGTTAGAGGAGGAATGTAGAGCAAAGAGAAATGTGATGAAGCTGTGGTCGCTTCCTGAATTTTGATTGGTTGAAACAGAGACCCGTGGGGAGGTTAACAATGACAGATTTCATTTTGACTTTTCATCTTCTGTCCTATTCATTCTAGACCCCTAATGCCCCAGTCCTCTGGGTTCCAACCCAGAGGTGCCATAGACGTGTGACAGGTTTTCAGGCCTCAATGGCCCTGCTTTGGGTCAATCTTGCTTGGCTAGGCATTTACCCACAAGATGATGGGTAACCTTGGGTGCTTGATTTAGAAATTACATTATTTCCCTTCTCTGTGTTGCACATTAATTATATTAAACTACCATTCCTGTAAAGGTCCTATCCACTAGATTATTTTGTCTTCATGTAGAGGATGGCAGAAACTATTTGGAGCAGGTGCATGAAAACAGATACATGAAAAGACATCCTTCATTGCTTATTATTAGGGAAATGCAACTCAAAACTGCAATGCGATTTTTATCTCATACCAGTTGGAAGGGCTATTATCAAAAAAATTTTTAAATGATACATGTTGATGAAAATATAGAGAAAAAGGGATCTGCAAGCACTATTGATGGGAATATAAGTTGGTGCAAAAACTATGAAAATAGTATGGTTGTTTATAAAAACTGAATATAGTACCACCATTTTATATAGCAATCTCTCCTCTGGATATTTATCCAAAGAATATGAAAACATTAATTCAGAAAGTACATGTACTCCTATGTTCATTGTAGCACTAATCAATGTAGCCAAAATATGGTTAATAACCCAAGACCCATTGACTGATGGTTGGATAAAGATGATGTGATATAGATACACAATAGAATAATAACGATAAAAACATGATTTTTTTTCACTTATGACATCATGGACAGATATTGAGAGGATTATGCTTAATGAATTAAGTCAAAAGGAAAAAGACAGATGTCATATTATTTCACTCATTGTGGAATATAAAGAAAGAAGGAAAACAAAGTCAATCTTTAAACTCTGACATCAGAATGGTGGTTACAAGAGGTATGAGATGGATGTAACAGGTAGAGGAGACAAATTGGTTGGTGGTATAAAGTAAGTAAATTTGATGGTGAGTGTAAGCACTGAAGTGAGAAACTCTATACCTGAAACTTATAGTGTTGTAAATTATTTACTATGCAAACACATTTGCTTTTCTCTATAACCCACCTCCCCTAGCACCCCCCAACCCAGCATCCAATTTTCCTATAAACTATCTCAGCAGATCAACACTTTGTTGACAAATGTGTACTTAACGCATTACATTGCCAAATATAGGACTGGTTTGTTTTAATTACTAGCTGTCATCATTTTTTCCTAATGGGCTCATACGAGATATTTGCCTTCCTCTTATGTGCTGTCAAAATGAAGTGTCTCTTCACCTCTTTGCTAAGATGTCCAGTCCCTAAACTTTTAAAACTTTGTATTTGTACTCTCAGCCCACACAAGGATCATGCAACTGTGTTTAAGTTTCCTTGCAGTGTTTTCCAGAAATATGAACCTCTTTAGAATACATGCATCCTTGGAATTTTGATGAAAGAGGATCTGCTGATACAGACTGAGTCATGTTCTCTCTTTATTAATGTTTTTTTCCCGATGACTTGCTTAATTTTAAGCCAGAAGTAAAGTTCAGAACATACAAGTTAACCTATAGCCTTCCTGATTGTTCAGTTTCATTCAATTATAATGCTGTTCCAAAACTAAAGCTACAATAAGCAGCATTCTGCATTCTCTCCCACACTCACGTGCCTATCAAAAACTGTTATCTAACATGGTTAGAGACAGGAGACTTTCAATTAAGGAAATATAAATGCATCTATACATTTGTAGTTTATGATTTTGAGGACTTATTGGTGGTTTGTTGTGCCATGACCTCATTCTCAAATGGATATTTTGTCTTCTTGTATGAGGCTTTTTGTGTGAGTATTTATCAAGAAGAGAGAGGAGGAAATAGATTCTTTATTGTGGACTTCCAAATAGTTGATACTTAGGAGGTTCATAGCTGACACCTCCACTATGTTTACCATTGGGGACAAAGTAGACAGAGCAAGAGTCACAGGGATTACAATTCATGAGAGATGTTGGGGAAACTTCCAAAGGGCTTGTCCTAAGGTTAGAGGACCAAAGAGCACAAGAGTAGCTCAATGGTGAGTCATCAGTTGATGGAGATTCTGAACCTCTCTGTTATGTTCTCATCTGTGATCAGGACCAAACCTCCGGGGACTCACGTTCTTCCAGTAGCATCTGAACCACAGTAGTTTGCAGTACAACTGTGAAAAGGTCCTAGCAGAAGATGGTAACTAGGTAACTAGTATCAGAAATTGAATAATGTTCAAAGATAGATGATAGATGGAAAGATAATAGACAGAAAATATTTTTAATCCATTAATCCACTGATGAACACAGAGTTTTCATGTCTTGATTATTGTAAATAATGCTATAATAAATATAGGGTGCAGATTTTTTTCAAAATAGTGACTTCTCTTCCTTCACATATATACCTAAAAGTAGAATTACTAGATCATATGGAAGTTGTATGTTTTCCACAGTGGCTGTGTCAGAGGGTGGTTCCCCCCAAAAAGGGAAGATTCTAGGTTCCCATCTTACCCAAGGAAAGTTGGGGCTGAGCAAGGAGGAAAGTCTTCTCTCCAGAAGACATTGGAGAGGAAGGAAGAAGCATGGAAAACAAGGAGACACTGAGGAGGCAGATAGAGCAGAGAGACATGTGAAAAGCTGTGGTTGCTTCTTGATCTTGGACTGGTTGAAACAGATGTAGGTGAGAGACCCGTGGGAAAGGTAATAATGGCAGCTTTTATTTTGATTTTGATTTTTCTCTTTCTGTTCCAGACATGCTGGACCCCTTTTGGCTCAGTTCTCTGGGTTCCCACCAGTAGATGCCTTACACTTATGCAGGCTTTTGGGCCAGGGGCCTGCTTTAGGTCAATCCTGTGTGACTGGACATTTATCCATGATGGGTAAGTTTGGGTACTTGATTTGTGAACCATATTCTTTCTCTTCATTTTGTTGCACACTTATTGTATTAAACTTCCTTTCCATTTAAGATCTTATGGACTATAATATATTTGTCTTGATGCAGCAGATGGCAGAACTTTCTCAGAACAGGCAGGTCTGTGTGCTCTGGGGTCTCACACCCTCTGCCCTTTAACATTGGCACCAATTTACATTCCCCAAAACATTGCATAAGCGATCAGATGTAGAAAACTACATCCTCCCAGCACTTGCTATTTTCTTTTTGACATAATCACTCCACTATGTTAGGTACGAGGTGACCATATTTTCTGATGATTAATGATATTGAACAAACGTTTCTGTGCCTGTTGGTCATTTCATTTGACTATCTCTTTGAGAAACAAATCTATTCAGATCTTTTACCCATTTTAATGTTGGATTCTTAGGTTATTTCATTGTTATGTTTTGTTATTGAGTTATGTGAGTTTCCTATATATTTTGAATATAAACCCTTTATCAGGTTTGTGCATATACTCTCTTATTCTATGGGTTGCCTTTAATTTTGCTGATTCCTTTGCTGTGCTGTACGATTTAATCCTACTTGCTATTTTTGCTTCTCTTGCTTGTACTTTTGTTGTCATATTAAAAATGACAATTACAAATATGGTTCAGCATATTCAAATCAATCAATGTGACATATCACACTAATAGAATAAAAGTCACATGATCATTTCAATAGATGCAAAGAATTCATAAAATTCAACATCAACTCATGAAAATTCACAACAAACTGGGTGTAGAAAGAATGCACTTCAATCAATAAAGACCATATGACAAGTCCACACATGACATCAAACACAATAGCTAATTTATTACTAATTTTAGGAATTTTTCTGATTTTATTACGTATCTTATTGTAAGTGGAATTATTTTATTTCTTTTTCACAGGTTTAACTAAATATCTGTATAGAATGTATAAAAGCACCCTGATTTTGTTTTAAAGATTTCTTTATTTGTGCATATAGAACTGGGGTACATGCCAAAGATGCAGGGGAGCGAGAGGATTCACCAAAGACAGAGTGGGGAGCAGAACAGGAGATCTATAAAGTACACTGCTGAGGGAAGCAGCGGGTGGGCCAGGAGAGGTCTGCCACACCATATGGGTCACCTCCGGGGTAGGTATTGAACTCATGCTGAAGTGGCTTTAGCTTCTTAGTGCTGTGCTTTAACCTGCTGCACCACTATGGAGGGCCCACAAGTGATTTTTATGTTAATTTTTATGCTACAATATTGCTAACTTTATTTATTGGTTTTTCTTTTTGGTTGAGTCCCTAGACACTTTTATTTGCAAACAGAAATTTTAATTCTTCCTGTATAATTTAATTTATCTTTTGTGATTATTTTTCCATATCCCTGGGCAGTGATTCTAAAAGTATGTTGATTGGAAGTGCTGAGAGTGGGCATTCTAGTCTTATTCCTGATGCAAGAGTGTATGCTTTTACCTTTTGCCATTGTGCTTGAGGTCAATGTGGACTTTTCATATATGGTCTGTATTGAGGTACATTCTTGCTTTGTTGTGAATTTTCATGAGTTGATGTTGAATTTTCTCATATGTCTTTTTCATTCATTGAAATGATCATGTGACTTCTATTAGTGTGATATATCACATTGATTGATTTGCATATGTTGAACCATATTTTTATGCCAGGCATGATTTCATTTAATGTGCTGTTGAATTACATGTAGATGCATGTATGCAATATATGTGTATGCATGTATATATACATTTGTGCATGCATAATAGTGGGTGTTATCTTTAGATTATGTAATGCCAGTTTTAAATGAAAACATCAGAGAACTTGACTTACATGAGGTAACATCATCAAGTTGACACAACATGCTCAGACATGAATAGTATTTTGTTCACACCATAGCAATGGGGACATGGCAACAGAATTAGCTCTGCTATTTATTATTTCACTTTTTGGAATAATTCTACCAGTAGATGAGCAAGGAAGGACTGAATGGTAAAGGAACTATGGGGTATCCTATTTTTCTATTTCTTTCTATGTCATCACTTTAAGCATGAAGAAATGACTGAGACACAACTAACCTAGCAAGTATAAATCAGTAGATGTTTCAGAAATGTAAAACAATCCATAGCTTCTCCACTTGCCATGTAACATTGGTTCTTGTGTGTCACTCCATTTATTGGCAGGGAGTATGTGTGCATAAATATATATGTGTATATTTGTATGTGAGTGAATGTCAGGCAATCATCCCAGGCCAGGTAGGTTAACTGTCATTTTTCACAGATGATAATAAAGCCAGTGACTGAAGACAATAAATTGTCATGGATGGTGCTTCCTGGAGGGGTTTGTTCATATAAAACAGAGCCCCAGGAGAATGCTATGAGTGGGATGAAGCAACAGAAAAGGTAAATAAGGGAGATCCATGCATGCATTATAGGGAGTGAGAACTCTGGACATGCAAGAGAAGAAGCTGAGCAGATGTGCAAACAAGAGAGGCTGTGGCAACTGAGGGAGCCACAGCCATAGCAGTGTGGCATCACATTGGTGGCAGAGGGCCCTGGACAGCTCCGCAAAGGCTTTGTGGAGCTGGGCTTTGGTGGGTGCAGGTCACCTGGCAGAGGCCACTGAATATGGTCTTGTCTGAATAGTCATTTTGGAAAAGCTCTGTTAGTTCTGGTATTGAAAGGGATACCCAGAGACAGGCATCTTGTTTGCAATGGCTTAGAGAGGACAGGAGACGCAGAAACAGGCATCTTGCTAAAATGTGTGAATGTAGCGACTTGTGGGGTCGTTTAGCCACTATAGATGTTGTCTTGAATATTACTTGTCTGGTGGTGTCTCAGAGCATTTTTGCAGCCCAAGGAGCATCTTCTGCTGTATCCTTTGCTGTGTTTGTGAATCAGATGCTGGCCTATCATTTGCCATGTGTCAACAGCAGCAGGAAGATGCCATCTCAGACACATGGCCTATTGTTCGGGAGAAAAGCTGCATATCCTCAGTGGTGAGAAGGCACCATCATTATAATGGTCTTTGTGCAAGAATGCACAGTACTGGACATGACTTTGGGTAAAGTAAAGGGCCATTATTGACCTCAGTACTCTTGTTTTCCTGGTTTGTTAAATAAATCCCTTTGTTGTTATTCTCTAAGCCTGAGTTTTGAAATTGTGTGTGCAGGTAAATAACCCAGTCAGTAACCTGTAAAGTATTTGGGCAGAAGGGCATGACCAGTTTAGGGTCCCCTGCCATGCTGTATCAGTAAGAGAACTTGAAGCCTTTGGTAGATTTTGCAGTCTTTTAATGCTGAGACAGGGGATGATATTCACAGGCAGGCAGACAGAGCAAGGGAGATGCCAACGCAGAGATGCAGAACAGCAACTCCCTGCCTAGCCCCTTTACACTGTTAAGTGCCTGTAGCCACACAATTGATATATTATTGTAAATCCAAGGCCCATCTGTTGTTTGCCAGATGTCCAAATGGTGGAAAATAGAATTTCAAGGTATGGGCTGTCTGTTGTATGGAAGGTGAGAAATAGCCTAATTTTAACTCACTTTCCTTACACTTGACATTGCTATATGGTGATGAAGAATAGTGGAATACTTCAGTGTGGTTACTATAAATACAGAAAAGATAGCAAATAACAGGAAAATTCTAACCTTCTAAGCAGTGAGTACTGAATTCCAGAAATCTTTCAGGAGGTCCATTATTGTTTTTTGGTTCTATTGTTAGAGGGAAAGGATGTTCTGGACAAACTTTACAGATACAGGTTTTGTGTACTCCATCCCCACTCCAGACACTGAAACTACAAATCCCAGCAACACCAAAAGGAGGATTGCTAGGACCCGAGGGCAGAATTAAGCAGCCATTTTGGGGTTTGGGATATAAAACACGACATGTTGGGCTGTGGCTGCTCTTTCTTTCTTGGCCTTGTGGCTGGCGACTGGTCATTTGGCTTTTCATTAGCTTTTTTTTTTTTTTTTTTTTTTTTTAGTGTGCTATTGGGGTTCCAGGTCAGTGGAATTGTTAAGGGGAATTGTTTCTAAAGAAATTCTGCAGTCTTGTGGACTCCACCCCCTACTCCAGCTTTCTGGACCCTACACATTACTCCAGTGATTGAAAACTACAACTCCCAGCAGTACCAGGGAGAGAACTGCAGGACCCCAGGGCAGAGCTAGCAGGAATGAATTTTGGGACATTTTGGGAGGATAAATAGGGTGCTCGCGCTGGCTCTGGTTCTCTCTCTCTCTGGCGCTCGCCTGCGCTCTCTCTGTCTCTCGTTGGCTCACTTGGGAAGCAGCTCTCCAGACAGCGTGACTTGGTGTGTTCAGTCAGCCTAGCTGTAAGGTATTGCAATTACTTTGTTTTTGTATCCCGCTCTCTTTCCCTGTGTTGTTTCCTATTCCTTTCCCCTTTTGTAAATAAACTTGTTATTAACCCTTTTGTGTGTACCTGCAGTTGTGAGCCTTGTGAGCCTGCGGGTGAGGCCCCACAGACAGGCAGCCCAGTCCACTCTGGGCTACCCTGTAACAGAGCTGGTAGGATGCTTTAGTTAACTTGTATCTTTCTTTTTCCCCTGGGTTGTTCCTTTCCTTTTTTCACTTGTAAATAAACCCATTATTTACCTTTTTGTGTGTCTCTGCAGTTTAGTCTTGAGTGCACAGGTGAGGACCCACAGATAGGCAACTTTATTCACACTGGTTGCACTGAAATACTATTATTGGAAGGTGGAGAATGTTCAGTACACAACTTTGGATTCAGTATTTACTCCCTCTTTAATGTTTTGTTTGCTTGACAGCTTTAGTATATAAAACAATAGAAGAATGATGTCATTAGAGCCAGGGGAAAAAATCCAGAAGCCATCTGAATCAACCTCCTTTAACCTGACAGAGCTGCTAAAGTGAGGTGGATCACATGATGTATCTATGAACAAAGAATATAGAAGGTTCCCCTTGGGCCAGGCCAGAAATTGTAAAACACATGGCTGAAGCCAAAGACTGTTAACAGGTGGCACCCCGAGAAGGTGGTTGCTGGTATGGATATAGCCCCAGGGAAAATGCTAAAAAGTATCACATTTTGAGGTGGAAATTCTGATAAGAAATAGGAGGGGCTGCAGAAGCAGTCCCCAGGTTTCTGTGTTTGGGATTCAGCATTTTTGGATCTTCAGAGATTCCAGGTTCAATGACTTTGGCCCCACCACACAGACTTTCTAGAAGGCTGGTTCAGGTCTCTGATATATGTGGAGAGGCTTCCAGCAGCCAGACTCAGAGAGGAAAAGTTTGGAGTTTTGCAAGTATCCAAGAGACTGAAACTGTTCCTGATTTTGTTGCTGTTACAGCCTAGCAGGGAAGGTGAAGACCTGGAGCCCACCCCTCACTGAGCTGTAAGTGTGGCTGTTTGTCAAGTAGTTCAGCCACTGCAGCTGCTGTTTTGAGTGCCACTTGTCTTGTGCTGCACTGGGGCATCCAGCAGCTCCTGGAGCATCCAGGTTGTGTCTTCTGTTGTCTTCATGAGTTGGAACCTGGCCTCCGTGGGAAGATGCCATCTTTGATGCTTTCTGTTTAGGACATAACACCAAACACTGCTTTGGGTGATGCAAACAGCCATATTTGGTCTCAGTATCTTTGTTTTCCCATAATTTGTTAAATAATCCCATTGTTGTTCTTTGAGCCTGAACAGTCTTGCAATTGTGTATGTGGGTGAAGAACTCAGACAGTGACTGGTGACTATTTGGGTAGTGGCCTGTTTCAGTACCCCTTGCTGCCCTGTATCAAAATGACACAGCCGTTTTATGATGTGCAGCAGACACTTTTATTTTATCATCTAGATAAAAATGATGGCCTCCAATAGGTGTATCATCATTCAGACTGCCTTAGGAGGGTCTCTCCAGCAATGAGTCCCACTTCAAATGACCAACCTCATGATTCTTCCTTATGATTCATCAATAACTTCAATTTCCTGAAGAAGGTCCAGTTTAGACATTGTCTATAAAATTATTTGTAAATTTGGCCTCCCCTTTATCTTTTTGCTTTTTAGTGGGATTGAATACTCCAGACAGGATTTCATACCAGCCTGGTTGCCCAAAGTTGGGTTTATTCAGGTGCTATGAGTTAGAATGTGACAGAAAATCTACTCCAATTTGGAAATGGTTAGATTATTCAGTTTAATGCACCAAACAACTACAAGGCAAATACTGTCAATTTTCAGGCTAGGAAAGGAGTTGGCTGAAGATGAAAATTTCTTACTTTAGAGTTTATTGTACTTCTTATCACAAGTCAGAAAACACAAAAATTCAACAATAGTGGAAACTTCTCCAGGAAATTAAAGAGGAGGGAGTATTTCCCCAGTATTTCCCCATGACCATAATCATGATGCATAAAAGGGGTTAAAAAACAGACCTACAACAATAACCCCTCATGAACACAGATGTAAAAAGTCTTAACAAGAGGGTCCTCCCTGTTGGCACAATGGGTAGGACACAGCACTGCAAGCTAGCTGCAGCCACTTCAGTGCAAGTTTGATCCCCAGACCCAGAGGTGATCCTTATGGCGTGGCAGAACTCTCCTGACCTGCCCATTGCTCCCCTCAGCAGTGTACTTCATCAGTCTGCCTGTTCTGCTTCTCACTCTGTACCTGGTGAGTTTTCCCATGAGCCCTGCACCTCTGGCTGGTACCCCAGTTCTGTATGCATAAGTAAATAAATCTTAAAGTCTTAACAAAATCTAAACAACTGGAATTTATAATAAGTAAAAATAAAAATTATGCAATGTGTTGAAACTCAACAACTAAGTAGATTTACCCTAGGAATGAAAAGTTGATTTAATATAAAAAATTAATTAAAGCATTTCACCATATTAATAAAATAAGAATCATGTTATTCTCAATAAAGAAAAAGCAGGTGGTAAAATGCAAATATTTATTCCTGATTTAAAATAAATGCACTTAGCAAATCAGGGAAACAGGTGAACATATTCAACTTGATCAAGGGTTTTGATCAATGAAATATCTACAGGTGACATCACTCATAATTGCGGAGGAATGGAATCATTCCCTTTAAAATTGTGAATGAGGTAAGGATATTTGCTTTAATCTCTCCTATTCAATGGCTTACTGGAGATTATATTCACTCCAATAAAGTAGTAGAAAGAAATAAAAACTACCAAGATTCATAAAGAAAAACAAAATTTCCCTTATTCATAGGCAGGATATACATGACTATAGAAAAAATCCTATGAACTCTATAATAAAATCTCCATATAATAAGGTAGTTTTAGCAAGGTTTTGGAATGCAAGATTCATATAAATTCAGGGTATTTCTATTTTCTGGCAACAAGCCATACAAAACTGGAATTAGTAGAATAATACCTTTTGAAATAGCAAAAGATTTAAACCTTTTCATGTTTATATATTCTTAAAGGTTTATTTACTTATGCATACAAGGACTGGGATTGTGCATACAAGGCCAGAGATATAGAGGTTGAGAAGATTCACCAGAGACAGAGTAGAGGAGTAGAACAGGCAGATGTACTGAAATACACTGCTGAGGGGAGCAGTGGGCGAGATGGGAGAAGTTTGCTGTGCCATGTGGGTGATCTTCCTACCGGGGATCAAACTCATGTTGTAGTGGCTGGTGATAGCTTGATAGCACTTTTTCTTTAACCTCTGAATCACCAGGGAGGTCCGTTCATGTTTATATTTTTAAAATATGAAGCAGATGTTTTGCCTCAGATGTGCTTTGCTTAGGGATTTCTTTGAAATCTCCTAGCAGAGTGTGTCCTTACTAAACTCTTTTGGCAGTGGCTGAAGCACTACCTGAGCAAGGTGTTGATCTAAAGCTTTTCTAGCTTAAGTCTCAGAAAGAGACCTTTATACCCCAAGCCACTTGACTCTGAGCTCTATCTGTGCAAGAGTTCAACAAGTGTGCTGTATACAAGAAAAAATGCTTTATTTAGGGTGTCATCAGATTTTAAAGATGCCAGAATTAGGCTTTTAATTACAAGGACATAGGGATCCTTACTGAAGTCTGAGTGTTTGTGTTGGGGGGGGGGGGCATTCACAGGGTCATTCACACAAAACCTATTTAAGGAAGAAAGGTAGAAAATGTTTCACTGTACAATGATGCTTTTCTATAGGATCTGAGGTTGTCTCTCACAACTCTTTGGTTTTGTCCTGAAATGATTTATTCCCAATGACTCTCAAAAGTAAATGCAGTTTGAGAAGCACACTTGGATAATAGTGGCAACAAACTGAAGGTGCAATATATATTGGTGACTCTAGAACTGACTTGAATGCGTGCTTGCCAATAGGATTGTGCCAGGGAGGAAAGGGACTTGTGAGCTGAACTCTTTAGTCTGGTTCTGGGCAAGGAAACAATGCCAAAGTTACTTTCTCTGACTTGTGATAGTCTCACTCAATCATGATTGGCCGGAGTCCATTTGGAGGGCATGTTTCAACTCTAATTCATGGGATTCAACAGCATTTTCTTCTGAAATCCCTTACATTTGTTCCTCTGCCTCTGGCACTTCACATTTTCTTTATGGGTGCCTGGTTAACTGGAAGAAGCTGCTGAGTTATTTCCTGTTGTTGTCCCCTAGCCAACATATACATATGGCCTAGTTCAAATGGTAGGTTGTTAAACATTGTTCTCACATCTTCTGCCCTCATTCAACACAGTTTACCACAAATGCTTCTTAGGAATCATGAACATAGTAGGCAAGGGAAGACAAAAATGAATCAATCAGGAAACATCCATTTCCTGATGCAGTGAAGCAAAAATGCCCTTTTTTCAGAATCTATTGACTAGTAAGGATTGGAGACCATACAGTAGTACTGGATCTCTCATAACTTAAATGTTTTTATCTGCTTACCATTAGTTTTTGGTTAGGTGCTCAATACAATTGGGGGCACACACACTGCACTTTAGGATTAACCCAAAAGTTCTTTTATTATTTGACAAGGGAGGGGATATGTAAACCAGTTTGGTTTATCTGAGGAATGAGGGATACTCATGCAAAGTCAGCCCCTAGTCATTGTACTGGAAACAGAGATGGGGGAGTCACAGGGCTGTCTCATATCCACAGACTGTGGGTACAGCCAAAAACAGTTTCTGGGCTATTAAAGGAACATACCCTAAGTAAGCAAACCCCTTCAACAGGGAGTTGTAAAGCCAAAGGTTAGGCACAGCTAAGAAGTAGACTCAAAGTACGGGAGAAAATGTAGCTAAAAAGTGGGAGAGGGAATGACAACTATGAGTGAGTGAAGAGAAAAGGCAGACTGGATGTGGAGGCCACTGTGCCTCCATCCCCACAAGACCCTCACATCTGCAGTATCCAGAGCTTTGGTTTCTGCAGGTGAGTCCATATTAAGATATGGTCAGTGCATCCCCAAAACTCGGATATTGGCAGTGTCACTTCTTTGGTCTTTACCTAGTGTCCCTGCTTTGAGACTTCGTAATACAAGATATACCATCTGTTGCCTATTTCCACTCAACTCTGTGGTGGATATGGAAGGGAATGTATACAAACCTCTGCAACGAAAAACAAACAACACTGAAACACCCCCCAACCCCTGCCTCTTCCTCCAAACCCAAGGAGAGGACAGTATACCACCACTCTTTCTAAGTGGACTCCAGACCCCAGGGGTCACCCAACACTGTTCCAGCCCAGCCATCTCACCCATCTGCCCTTCTAATCTGTAGGACCCTGACTTTATGCTTTCTCTGCCCTGGAAAATCCCACCAGGAAAACTGAGTCTTTTAATATAAGACCACAAACCTCAGGAGCCCCTGGCCTCTGAGTTTCTGAGGAATAGATTAGCCTACCCCCCAGGAGATCATTTTAAAATCTTTTCAACCTCGGCCCTCCCTGGTGGCGCAGCGGGTTAAAGCACAGCACTGAGAATCTAAAGCCGCTTCCACATGAGTTCGATTCCCGCCTGCCCCGGAGGTGACCACATGGCGTGGCAGACCTCTCCTGACCCGCCCGCTGCTCCCCTCAGCAGTGTACTTCTTCGATCTGCCTGTTCTGCTCCCCACTCTGTCTCTGGTGAATCCTCTCACCCTCCGCATCTCTGGCCTGTACCCCAGTTCTGTATGAATAAATAAATAAATCTTTAAAAAAAAATTAAAAAAAAATCTTTTCAACCTCTCCTGATTTCCAGCCTCTTCATTGTCCTCCTTGCTCATGATTTCATGAAAGATTTGTCATCATTATTGCATTTGTCATCTCCTCAATCTCTCACTGGACCTGACTCAGTGTGTCTGTTAAGGAGGGCTCTGGCACTCTGAAGGCCTCTTGCCTACCCTTAGCTGCTTTGCACTCTATTATCACTATTTTCTTTTTGTATGGGATAGTTCCTATTAACAAAATAGCACTTTTTCTTTGCTCCCCTTTATAGCAACTACCTTGGCAGAGTGACTCATATTCCTGCTCTCTCCAGGCAGTTCCAATACAGCCTGTCCAAGTCAGGTGTGGGCAAAGCAAATGTAATCTGTTCTCTATGAAATGCATCTGTTTAAAATGACAACAATGTAAAATATGGCATCACAAATACAAGGGAAGAATAATAGGCCCCAGAAAATGGCAGGCTTAAAAGAAACTAAAGAGAACTTTTAAGATTTTTAATATTAAAAATAGTATTTAGAAATGTTTGCAACTAATTCCAGACTTAAGGGTAAGTTGCAAAATCAGCACAGAGTTCTTATCTAATTATATATTGTTACATAACATATATATATACACATATGTATACACACACATATACACATTCACACACACACATAACATATATATGTATGTGTGTTATGTAACAACAGCACCATTATCAGAACCAAAAAACTGATATTGGTAGGATGTATTAACCAAATAACAATTTAGCTGATTTCCACCATGTTGTTTTTCTATTCCAGGATTCCGACCCTGCATCCTACATTGCATTTGTCGTGTCACTACAGCCTCCTCAATGTTACAATGTTTATCATTTTTTTGTAGTATGTTGCTCTATTCAATTTGTCTGACGTGTTCTTGCAACTATGTGAAGGCATTCCTGGCTGAAATACCATAGACTCCTACAATTTTCAAGCAGACCAATTACTATGTGGCAGGTTTTTATTTAATAAAAACTATGTTAGCTTAGTTAAGAACCTCAAAAAACTCCATGAGATAATGATGTTCTCCCACCTTAAAGATGTGGAAATGAACTTTAAATTATTGTGGGAGTTCAGAGTTAGTGGAATAACCTTGGGCCTTCAGTCCCACCCGTGACTCAGAGGTCCATACTTGGCTATAAGTTGTGCCAAAACCCTGGGTTGCTGACAGCGCTTCCAGGAGAGTGAGGTGCTTTTGTGTGACACACTCTCTGCCCACAGAAAGACGCCACGATATATCTTCTTCTTCTGGACCCTTTATTCTCCCTCGCGCACGCGTCCTCCTCTCTCTCCCGCTTGCTTGCTTCTCTCGCTCTCTCTAGCTTGCCTCCTCTCTGCTACCCCCCCCCAGTCAGTTGTGGCAGTTGCTTAAATAGCATTCATTGACCAATCAGAGCACTGCTCACGTGTACATTGGCCAATCAGAGCACTGCTCACGTGTACA
>NW_004567145.1:1873593-1894721 GCF_000260355.1 Condylura cristata
GGTTGGCGCTGAAGGCGCCACGGCTTCCTTGATATTTAGGGTTTTTACTCTCACTTCTAGCTCCTCTCCTGTGGGTCCATCTTCTGATTCACAATCTGAATCATCAGCCGTATAGGACTGTGAACGCTGTTCTCTAACCTTTCCAGATAGTACAGACCCCATCGCTGCACAGTAAATCAGACCTCTTTCTGCTTTTGTACCGTCAGTTCTATTTGACCGCTTTTCACGTGTCCTTAGTTTTTAATGAAACTGGACCGCCTTCCACGTGCCCCTAGCTTTTGCCAGAACTGGGCCACCTTCCGCGTGCCCCTAGCTTTTGCCGGAACTGGCTGGTTCGTTCCCGGGTTTCGGCACCACTTGTGACGCACTCTCTGCCAACAGAAAGACACCACGATATATCTTTTTCTTCTGGACCCTTTATTCTTCTCCCTCGCGCACGCACCCTCCTCTCTCTCCCGCTTGCTTGCTTCTCTCGCTCACCCTAGCTTGCCTCCTCTCTTCTGCCCCACCCCAGTCAGTTGTGGCAGTTGCTTGAATAGCATTCATTGACCAATCAGAGCACTGCTCACGTGTACATTGGCCAAGTAGAACACAGCTCATGTGTACATTGGTCAATCAGAACACTGCTCACGTGTACATTGGCCAATCAGAGCACTGCTCACGTGTACAACAACCATATTTGGGCAGGACACACACGAGCATACATTGATCACGTGGAAGCATATCCAATAAGATTTAACTTCCTTATACAGGCGTGTGTTGGCGTATTTTGTTTTTCACTGGCTAAAGGCCAGGCGCCATTTTGGCTGCTGAATCATGGGGTTGGGGTCCCGGGCACCCCGACACTTTTGGAGTATGAGCTCCTCAGAAGTGTGGGCTTCAAGAAAAGATGAACAACACTGGACAGTGCTAGACTCACTCATTCCATCCCAAAGTAAAATTAAACTGTATAATAGTGTTTGGATAACATATATTCTTAGGACCTAACTCTCTTTAATTTAGCTTCCTGTTCCATTTGTGTCTAGGTCTATTTTTTTTTTTTTTTGGTGGGAGTTATAAACTAGGGAGATGAAATTGAGTTAATTTTTTTTTGTAGGAGGAGCAGTTAGTGGAAAACAGTGTCAAATAAAAACTCATGTAGAGAAAATGAACACCCTATAGTGGAAGCTCTTACTTGTAACATCTTTGAAAGTTAACATGCATGCAACAGGTAATCTGTTAATTATCATTGGAGCTTATTAATAAACAGAGAGTGAAGACTGTGCTGTTCAGCACTATGTAAACATTATTATGCAACCACTGAATTATTTTCTCCTAGATGCAAGATACATTAGTGAGTCCTCATGATTTTTTCATATTTACATAAGTGATTTAACATCCTATTAAATATTGACCTATATTACAGTTGTGCTTGTATCTTTCTCATGAAACACTTTGAATAAGCAGCACATTATAGACAGGTACATTAGGTCATAGGCATTCCAATGCCACCAGCCTGAACTATGTACCCAGAGAGTCACTATCAAAGGATCAGTGATACCTAGAGTAACAGAACAGGTGTTCTTCAGCAGTTGGGACTGAGCCCAGGATTGTTTAACTTCTCTATCAATGACCTGGGTGAGACAGAATGGAAAGCATGCTCTGTACCTAGGCAGCAGATAAACAACTAGGTGGGGACAGTAGTTCTCTGGCACAGAGGGTTCTAATTCAACTTGACCTTGTAAAATTTTAACTCCCATAATTTAACAAACACATTGACTAGATACCATGGATAGAGACCATTTCATGATAAAGAAAGAACTAACTAAATAAATAAAGCAGAAAATGTTTGACATTCTTGAGCAGTTTGCCAACTGACTGGGAAGCAAAGCAAAGACAGTAATTCCAGAAGGCAGGTGATGTCTACTATGCATAGTCAATGTGATAGTTAGCTGGCATTGTATCTACTTAGCGACTGAAGAAGTGATTGAGTTGTAGGAAGGAAAGCTGGAGAAGGTGTAGGTGACTTGACAGAGAGCTGATGCTTCCCCAGGTTAGTCTGGGAGGAGCAGAAACTGGGCTACCACTCTTGGGAATGGTTATACAACTGAATAATATTAAACAAGAGGTATGTCTCCATGGAAGTAAGCAAAAACAAATGAATCAATCATTTAAGCTCATGTAAAGCAAATGCCAATATAGATAAACAGTGAATTATAGCCAATATGGAACTAAATGTGAGTAAGCTAGAAAAAAACTACAGGTAAGAGTTGACATGTAAGAGAACCAAGTCTCTGGTTTGAAAATGGTAGAGGCAAAAATCTGCTGTGAGATAATGTTTATTATTAAATTCATTCTATTTCCTTTGAAAACTAAGCAAGGAAGTAAATATATATATTAAATAAATAGCTGTGTGTGGATGGAAACATCTTTAGTACTTTTTATACTGGCCTATATTTTACATATCATAAAATTCACCTTTTAAAGTCTTTTTTAGTCCATGGTTATACTAAAGCACTTCTTGGCCATGACCAAAGTAACAAAACCACCAGAAATAAGTAAGCAGGATTTGGTTAACTGAGAGAGCAGAATATCCTTGACACAGAACATGAAGAATTTCCAGAGCAGAACAAAGTATTTCCTTTTTGATTTTCTTGGCTTTCTGATGGAAAAGTGTTCAACTACACATTCTTTAAAGCAGTGCTATGATTCTGGAGTGGATTTTCTAATGTAAGGGCTACTAAAGTAGGTAATGAAGTTGCCTCTGATAAAAAGACTTTTGGAATTAAAATAAATTCAGAACTTATTAGCAAGACATACATGTGGTCATATTAAAAAGCCACATAGGAGTGGTCTCTTATCTCCTATGATTTTAGGCCTTAATGTGTGTATTGCTTGATTTTGGCATTTGCCAGTTCTCAGTTTGTATTAGACAGGAACAATCTAGCTGTAGGGAAACCAAATCATCATAAGCCATTTGGGTCAGTATAAAAGTGGCTCTGCGGGCCCTCCCTGGTGGCGCAGTGGGTTAAAACACAGCACTAAGAAGCTAAAGCCACTTCTGCATGAGTTTGATTCCTGTCCGCCCTGGAGGTGACCCACATGGCGCAGCAGACCTCTCCTGACCCGCCCACTGCTCCCCTCAGCAGTGTACTTCGTTGATCTGCCTTTTCTGCTCCCCACTCTGTCTCTGGTGAAGCCTCTCACCACCCCTGAGCTTCTGGCCTGTACCCCAGTTCTGTATGCATAAATAAATAAATCTTTAATAAAAAAAAAAGTAGCTTTGCATGTGCTGTTCAGCTAAAGTGTTCAGAACCAGATTTTCTTTTTATCTGTTTCATAAGTAACAATGATCTCAAAGTTTCTATTAATTTAAATGGAAATATAAAAGTGTGACAATTCTTATTAGAGTGACAAAATGAACCTTCTAGAATTTGCATGTTCTTCATTACATCTACAACCATCAACCTTCACTTCCTCCATTTCTATAGTGATAACTGCACCTCCTGAATTGAAGGAATGCAGTTTCCACTTAGACAATTTAGTACAATTCAAAATCTAAAGTGCAAAAAATTAATCAAAATAAAAACTTTTCCTACTCCCAATAAAAACAGAAAATTCAAAAAAAAGGGGTTTGACACTGCTGTAAGGTTTAGACTGTTTCCCTTTTCTGCTACAAAATAATAAAATGATGGAATAAGATGACCTGGATCCTAATGTAGACCTTCACCCACAGTTAAATGACTGAAATTAATGCTGATCAGTTACACTATTTGGGCAGTTCTAAAACAGATTAGGTTGTTGCTTTTCAGTGTTATGCTTGTACTTTCACACATCTTTAATATCTAATATAACTTCTTATAAGCAGCTGCAGACTGGAATGGTTATATTACATGACTTTGGCCTTAAAGATAAATTTCCATTAGAGAATTTGATCATGCCATAATAAATTATTATGAAATAATTTATTAGCAGTGAAATATGTGTTTTGGCCATGCAGGAGATTTTTTTCTTATGGATTAATTTCACAGAATCATTTTAAGGACCCATTTATGTATCTTTATATATATATATGTGAATATATTTTTACACATACATAAAAACATTTACACACATACATGGGCAGAGTTATAGAAGTTCAACAAAATGTTGAGTGCTTCCTTCTGATGGTTTAATTTGTGACTTTTTTGAACTATAAAAAGTATCCTACCGCTTGCAAAACTAACACGTTTTTTAAAAATTTTAAAAAGTTATTTTAAAAAAACTTGAAGCTATCAAGATTCACCATTCGTAACTTCTATGATGAAACTAAGGTGGTGAATAATTTTGAGACATTTTAAAGTGTTCAAATTGAGGAAACAGGTAGAAATTATTCATTCATCTATCCTTCCATTGTTTGAAGTTCACTTGTTTGTTCATTTACCTAGTATGGCTATTTAGGTCAAAGACTGTATAAGTATCACAGATGGAGAAATGAAGGCTTAATAAAGGTTTCATGGAAGTACATGTACTATTTGTGCTTCTTTAAGTGAATTATAACAAATCCTCAACTAACATTGTTTCTTTATCTAGTCAGTGAGTAAAAAGGAATACTGACTGAAGTTGAAAGTGAGGACATTATTATTTCATCATTTTTCATTAAGTTTTCTGTTCAGTTAAAATGGGTACTATAACTGAACAAAAATATTTTCACTTGGAAAGAAAAAGGTAAAAAAAAAATCACATTTATCAGTCCATTTTGTTTTGCCACCTTTTGTTCTTAGTCCTCACAGGCTGCTCCCATTTTAGACTTACTCATTCTTGATTTGGGCAATAATGTTACCAATGGGGTAACATTTTCTTTTCTCAGAGAGTATTAAGGAAATATGCATTTTGGGTGCCATCTGACTATAAAAGGATGCTCTTTTATAAAATTTTAAATTTGGTATTTAGACATATGTTTCTGAATAGGTACAACTACAAATTATCTCCTTCTGGTTGAAAGGAATTTGAGGAGATAGCAGGATCTCTGGCTTCTTGGGTCTGAAACATAGTAATTAAATTCCTTCTTATGAATGTGTAATTTAAGCACATTTCCAAAGAAAAGAGTATATAGACTTGATTGAATGGAAGTAGTGATTAATTAACAATTGCTTTAATTTGATGCTAAGACTAAAAGAAAGATATTCGTGACCATGCTTCATCTATAATCTGGGCAGCAGTTTATATGATCCTAAGTGGATTCACTGGAACTCCATCAGACCAGGGGCCTGCAAGTCAGAGATTCATGTTGAACCTTGCAAAATAATGAGCACATAAACAGCACAAGTGTCTCTTTCTGAATCTGATGTTCCCATGACACACAATACAGTCTGTCCAGTGGCTGGGCTGCTCACTTTTCAGTTCTGAGCTATGATAGCACCTTCCAAATAAGGAAAAGGAGAACAGTGTGTGCATTGTGAATGCAGGTATTGAGTTTCAATCCTTGAGGAAGAAAGTATAGGATCCCCCGTGTCAAATTAACTTTGGCATCCTGGTGCTTCCGGAAATTCCAGGGACCTATGCAGGAGCCTAATTCCTTGTTCTGAGTGGATATTTACCTAGGATGGAACAGCCCCACATGTGGCTTATACTCACATAATGTATACTAAATTATTTTCTTTGTGTGTGTGTTTCAACCTATACATACAACCTATTATCCACATTAGTAATACTGATTTAAAGCAAATTTACATGAATGACTTGGGTTGCAATCATCTGTAAATTGTGAGAAGGTAAACAGACCAAATGGATGGGCTTTTTGTTTGCAGGCAAAAACACTTATTTTGAAGTCAGGCTTTTCTCGGTCTGACACACAGCTTGTAATGATCAAGGGTAGAACCTAAGGCACATTACACACAATTTAAACATAAGGGACACCAGACATGCTGTACAACACTGGCTAGTAAGGATATTCACTACTGGTCTCTCAGGGTGGTGTCAGAGACAACCAATGTTATCAGTTCTTTATGAGTTAGTTGGGCCATACCAATAACAAGCAGGTCTTTGAGACACCAGGCCCAGTCTTTGGTGTTCCTTTCAGGCAATGTCAGAGACAGGATAGAGGCCAGGTCTATGATGAGTCCTTAACTTCTCTTCCTTCCTTGGAAATCAACTGCTGGATCCTTCTTTTCGTCTTTCTTCAAGGCTGGAATAGAGTCTTCTCTTCTCCAAGGGAGAACCTTTTATTTGGGAGCTCTCCCTAAGCTCCCTCTAACCCTGGCTATATCCTCTTTCACCCACAAGTCTGATTGGACCATTTAGAAACAATCAGCACATAGCTTGCACCTGATTGGTCCATTACAAAATGGCAGTTATTGAGATGAGAAGCAACTGTCACAACTGACAGAAATGGGCAGTTACTGAGCTCTAAGGAGCAACTGTCACACTTGATTTGTGGTGGCGTAGCAGTTTGAAAGAACACCACTGGTCATGCCTGTAACCATCACTAAGGTGGCTGTGTGCCTGTAACATCTGTGCAAATTTTAGCTCTATTGTGCATTTATGTTCAGGTTTTAGATTAATTTCAACAGTGATCTCATGTTGGAAGTAAATGCAAGATTTATAATATCTCAATCATACCCTATAACAAACGTTACATATTTCATAGCTTCAGTGAATTATCTTGTCGAAGATCATATTGCTAGCTACTATCATACTCATCCAGGAATCATGGGTAGTATACAGGGTGTTCATATTTTGAAGTCTTCTTAACAATCTTCAAGTTCGACCATGATAGTTCAGCAAGTAAAAATCAGTGTATCTACAGAAATTTCCCTAAAGAATGAACATGGTTGAATGTCCAAGAATCTGGCCCCATTCACACATGTACAGAATTAACAGAAGCAGCATGCACATACTTTAGAGCACCTATAACAGGGTCAGAACTGGTCAGTTTCTCCAACTGTATGCCCCAGGATTCCTAGGAAAAATTGTGGCCTTGGGCCAAGTTAATTCTATGACCTTTGCCTTCAGGTTGATTAATTATTTCTGACTCCTTTTTGCTAACCATGAGTTGCTTACCAGGTAAAATTTCCAACAAGATAAAAGATAGGCCCTGTTGAATATGACTGGCATCTTAATATTGATACCTCTCATCATAATTTAAAAAGCTGATGTCTTGTTTCTATACCTGCCTCTTGTGAATTTGATCACGGGAATCATTTTTCTAAACAAATTAGTGTTAGACTCACACATAAAATATTCCATGTGAAAGCCAATGATGGAATACAAGTGACATGACTCCACAGTGGTAGAAGAATCTTGAGAGGCCACAAACCACTGCCCATTTACCATCTCATGAACATCATTCTGCAACTGTATCTGAATCACACTGACAATAGTCTAATCCTCTTGGCTCTCCCAGGGAGTACCATAGATAGTACTTTTGCTTCCATTGCTCTTGTAAACAGTGTTTAGCCCTCATGAAATACTTTACAATTGGGTCTGATATTCCCACTCTCCACAGCCACTACTAGTGTGATTCTCATGCTTCTCTTAGTACAAGATCTATGAGATGAGACCTATTTGCTAGGCATACTTCCCTGCTCTACCTTTTATATAGCTGTGCTTGCAAGATATTTACAATTGGAATGCTGGACCCTATGAATATAAAAATCCAGTCATGGCTTGTGTCACAGGGCAGTGAAATATTCAGTTTATTAACCAAAGTTTCACAGCCATTGGATAATATCATCTCATTCAATGGCATTGCTTCTCTGAGTCACAATATGTTGGAAATGTACTTTGGATTGTATTATACATTTACTATGTAAAATAACCATTTTTTTTATAACACCTTGAAACTGGCAACTTGGAAAGCTTTACTCTACAAGTTTCCACATTTTACCTATTAGGCAGGTTTAAATGACTTGGAGAAATATGACACAGATTTTATCCACTAGAGTCATTTTAGTTTGCCATTGTTCATTGTGGTATAGCCAATTTTGGGAAAAGTTAAAGATTTCCTAATTTAATTAAAACTTAGTTTGCAAGGTTTCCCAACTATGACAGACTTACAAAAATTTAAACAAGTTTTATTTAAGCCACAAATCTGAATTTCAATTCCAACACAAAATGTAGAATTTACTTAAATGTATATATATATATATATATATATATATATATATATATATATAAAATGAGAGAACATGGGAGCTAAGTATTATCTTGATATTGTTTATACTATTTGCTTAAAATCATGTCTTATTCTCAATGTTCTGTTTCTTTAAGTTACTCCAAAATCAACTTTGGCTTGGTAAGTCTTTTTATTAACTACCTATATAGTTATTGAATACCTACAATATTTCAGAAACTGTTCTGGACAGTCTGAACACTGAGATATATCTCAAAGAGCTTCTGCCAGAAAGAGACTTCTGATCCAGTTTCTTTTTCACTTAGGATTGATTTTTATTTATTTATGCATATAAGAACTTGGGTATAGGTAAGAGATGCAGGCGTAAGAGAATTCACCAGAAACAGAGTGGAGAGCAGAACAAGTGGATTGACTGAAATACACTGCTGAGGGAAGCAGTGAGTCAGAAGGCAAGGTATGTGAATTAGCTCCCTGGCTGGGGATCAAAGTCATACTGAAATGCCTTGATACTTCAACCCCTGTGCCACCAGAGAGACCTCACTGATCCAGTTTCATCGCCTCATTTGTTGGCTTCTGTTATTCTGTTTTCAAGAAAAAAGAAAAAAATTTCATTCATCTAACAAAAACTTTGTCTTACTCTTCAAATTCTACTTGCATCTTAATTAAATTTTTAATTTTTGTTTTAAAAACTTTGTCAAATGTAGTTCTTAAATACACAGCTTCATGGCTTTTTATAAATATGTATTCCTATGTTTTAGGACTTATCCAGCCCCTTATACTCTGGGCATGATGTTTTTTTTAATCTTCTGCTTGATTATATATAAAAACAAGACTGCCTTTGAAGCTGGACTGTACCTTCTTGGTGTAGTTTCTCTATGCATCTCATTGCTCCCACTTGAACACTGAGTAATTTGTTCATTCTGCACCACATGGCTTGTATCATGGAGTTTTGGATCATCCTTGGAGGAATGAGTGGAAGTACACTTACTTACCATTCATGGAGTTATATGAATCATGCTCATGTTTATTATCACCCATGGAGGTTTATTATTGTATGTCTTGATAGTATTGTGTTATTTAAACATATCACAATTTATTTATCAAGTCTATTCACTCAATTGGGTTGATTTTAGCTTATAAATATTATGAATCAGACTACTGTGCCCATTTCAGTATGTGCTTTTTGGTTGATACTAACATCTATTTCTCTTTGTGTTACACTTAGGAATAAAATTGCTTGGATCATACAGTAGGTATATGTTCAATTATAGGAGTTGCGATGCCAATTCATTTTCCTACCAGCAGAGTGTGAATATGAGAGATTCAGTTGAAAATACTCCATTCAAAGCTGATGATGACAGATGTCACCTTCTCCCAGTTCAGTCCACCTCAGACTGAACACACCTTTGTTGTGGCTTTGTCCCATCAGTGACTTTTTTTTTTAAAGATTTATTTAATTGTACATACAGAACTGGGGCACAGGCCAGAGGCTCAGGGGCGGTGAGAGGCTTCACCAGAGACAGAGTGGGGAGCAGAACAGACAGATCTACGAAGTACACTGCTGAGGGGAGCAGCGAGCGGGTCAGGAGAGGTCTGCCACGCCATGTGGTCACCTCCGGGGCAGGCGGGGATCGAACTCATGTGGAAGTGGCTTTAGCTTCTCAGTGCTGTGCTTTAACCTGCTGCGCCACCAAGGAGGACCCCATCAGTGACTTTTTATCAGTGTTGTTATGGCTAAATCAGAGGAGCTTTGTGGGACAGTAGAGTGGCTAAGCAATGTGACTGACAACATTACCTATACACCAAAGAGTTTAAACTGGTGAAGACAGGAAAATCTGAGTATGTCTGAAAAAGGAATGATGTGATAGGAACCGTTTTTTAGAAATAACGGTTGAGTGGCAAATTGAATTGATGGTTGAGTAGTGCTGCTTATGGACTATGGGAAGGATAGGATGATATGTGAAGGGAAGTCAACTGATTTGAGCAGAGGGAAATAATGATTGTCTATCAACCTAGAGAATGATACCAACAACATCAAAGAGGACTCTAAATAAAACTCTGGGCTTGGTTTTTAAGCAATAATTTGTGATTATGTTGGCTGAATTCAAAGACAGGTCCTGGAGACATTTATTCACTCACCCCTAGATGAGGATGGTTTGTTTTCAAGATTAAACTTGATTTTTTTTAATTACCTTTGGCATTAGACAAATCTGGTCTTTAACCAAAAATACATAGATTATCTAAGGAAAATATAAACATTTTAAGGTGAATCTTCAACAACAGTACTGCAGGGTGTGGGCCCACCTGGACTTGGGAGGCTTTTGAACCTCCCTGCTTGAGTCCAATAGCATCACCTTTTATGAATTGATATGTTTGAGTTCCAGGCAAGATTTTACTTGAAAGTATATTTTTCTTCTACTACTAAAAATAAGTTTCATATATTAGTCGAGTTGTTATTGCACATATTGAACTATAAACTATAGAACAATTTCAATATGCTTTTCTGTTTCTTCCATTCTCCATATTCCTGGACTTGGATACCAGCCATTACTTTTAAACATGTTTTACTTGCAGCTCTCTGTAACTTTCTATTGAGGAAAAGACAGTCCAGCACACAGTTTTGCTAATGTCATCTTTCAAGACAGAAGAAATTTTAATTTCTCCCAAGCTCAAGGGAAATGGAAGGTAAATGAATTAATGGCTTTTACATCACCATCTGTGGCTGTCACTTG
Organism: Condylura cristata; assembly: GCF_000260355.1. Classification (NCBI taxonomy): domain Eukaryota; kingdom Metazoa; phylum Chordata; class Mammalia; order Eulipotyphla; family Talpidae; genus Condylura; species Condylura cristata. Next base: position 1,884,418 of record NW_004567145.1, read on the forward strand.
TAAACTTGATCATGTTGAAGCAGAGTGCTCGGAAGAGTGGCCATGTGGCATGTGTAACTAACTATGGACACCTAAGCCTAGAGGTAGGGATAAAAATATCAGCACCAATGAAAAGACAGCATAACTACAGAAGAGGCGAGACCACAAGATGATATGAGAACACCAGAGAAAGCCCAGAGAAAAAGCATAAAGATTCACTGGGGCTGGGAGGTTAGGTTGCCTGCCTGCATCCTAGTGCCCTGCCTGTGTCTGCCACCTTGAATGCCAGCCTTCCTGCCTGCTGTGCTTGTGTACTGGTTCCCTGAGAGAGCGTTAAAACCTGTAAAACCTACTGTTGGCTCCAAGACTCTCTTTATCTGTCTGCCAGAATCCATACTTAAAGTTTTCTGCACCTGCTGGCACAATAGGATGTATCAGGCTATCTGATTCTTTCACTAAAATACAAACAAAAATATGTTTTCTTATACAACTGCTGGGGGCTTTCATTATGGAAAAAAAAGACATTTTCTCTCTATAAGTGTCCATGTACATTTTGTAAAGATATTTTGCTTTTTATATCTTTTAGGAGGAATATAACTGGTATTATATAGGCAGAGGCATATTGTCCTGAACAGAGGCCCACAGATTAGATGGAATGTATCACTGTGTGCCTTTCTTATTTGTTCAGGAATTTCTCTTATCTCCTCATCATAAAGGTGGAAATGAAAGGTGTCTTTTTGCAGTTGGAAGGAGGCATCTCAGGGGCAGAGTTGCCCAACTTTCAGGGATTCTCTCTTCAGGAATTGCTCCCAGCTATGGGTCTTGTCTAAATCAAGCTCATCCTTTTTCTTTATACATAATGAATCACACTGTAATTCTGAGACGTTCCTGTCTTGTTACTTCCTTCATTACTTATGTTTAACTTTCTGAAATGCTTTACACCTGGTTATGCATTGCCTAGATGTAACCTCTAGGCAGACAACTCACTTAGAATACCAATTACCACTTCTCCTTTCTAGAAAAGTGTAACTGCGTACAAAGATGTCTTAAGGTAACTCAGTTTCCCTGGAAATGCCATCACCTCATTCTTTTCTCTTAATATAAAAGGATGAAGCTTGATAATATTCTCCTTTACATTTATGACATACATTTTAACTCATAGAAACTATAGGCAATATTTTGTCTGCCATTTGGATAAATATGGTGTGTACATAGACTACTTAAAGTCTAATTCAGAGAACTGTCTTTTTCACTCATTTTGAACATGTCATTTGTCAAATTTCTGCTCTGGGAGACCAGACCTAATGGATTCCATAATGAAAAAAGGTATCAGTACAGTCTCAGTGGGATGGTCATTCTGGAATAGAACATTGATTCCTCATCAGATTATCAGATTTGTTTTAACCTATTTTTTAAACAGTTTTAAAAGATATTCAATAAGAAAAAATTTAATTGGCCTTTAGTCATCAAGATTGCAAAAATTCAACCACCAAAGCATTTCCTAGACATTCTGAGACTATATTTTAATCAGGTTCGTAGACTGTCCTGATCATATGGTGGGAATGGGTTGTTGATGGGGGCTATTTGGAACATGATGATAGGAATAGACATATGCAATGTGACATGCAGGAGGTACTATGACTCCAGAACAGTCCATTGGAAATAAGAGCTGCATGTGACAGGCACTGTCATAGTAGAGACCCATATCCTACTTGTGGGCAACCACTGGCGAATTAAGCAATCCTACTAGTAATAACCAGTGTCACCCTCACTGCTCCCACCATGGAAGGAACAGGGGAGATGACATTCAATGATGTACATTTTATAAAAAGTGCATATTCCAAGAGTTTAGTAATTGATTTAAGATTACAGAAAGTGGAGTATTTTCCTAAGGTTGAAAAGAAGTGGTCTGAATCTAAGGATGCCAGTTAGTGGTGTCTTGTTGAGTATGCTGCATGGTAATGGCCAATTTGACATGTAGCAAGGATGGTAAGCCCTTTTCCATGCCAGGTGAGGAGGAGCACATACCACCCAGCCTTCTGCCACAGATATCTCAAAGATGCAGTAGATCAGTGTTGTCAGGCATGGGCAGAACAGGCAGGTGTGGCTGATTAATACGAGCTAGCATTAAGCCAGGGATTGACATCTTAACACCTTTCTCAATCATGCATGCTGGGCCAAGCTTCCTTTCAGGCACAGAGCTGTCATTGAGGGTAGCAGGAAACCCACCTGAGGGCACAAAGTGCGGTCAAACAAGGAGGTTAGAAGATGTGCATCTGAGCAAAAAAATGTCGAGCCCAGCTGGGACCAGAGTTGGAGAATGGGGCAGACATACAGATTCCACACTTGAAGGCAAACCTGAGGTTGGAAGCTCAGGACCAAGCCCTACTCCACAGGCAAAACTCAGAAATGGTCTGACGCCAGGGAGGTTTTGCTGACAAGACTTGCCTGCACAGGCATAGGCAGTCCTTGTCCATGTGTCCCGTGTAGCAGCCACACCCACACCTGAGCACTTATTGGAAGTTCCTCTTCTACTATGTGGGACAATAACATGACAGCTTCATAGAGGTTTTCTGAAGGAGGGAAAAACAGGTATGTGTGACTACTAGACCAAGCCTTGTCAGTATTAGCACTTAGTACTTCTGAGACCTGTTCATTAGGTTGCAGGAGACAGGGAACTCCCACTTCTAGACAGAAAGAAGAACCAAGTTATTCTAAAAGGATAGTGATCATGCTTGATGATAAGGTGAACTATTTCCTTGCAATTCTGAGAGCAAGAATTTGAGAAAGAACAGTTTCTACTCAACACAGGGAGCTCAGGTTGAGAAGACACCTCTTTCTAGTGGTTACATGGGCAAACTGCAAGATAGGGGATGCAAGGCTTTCCAGCAGTGCAGGTGAGTCTTCTCCTGGGCTTTGCTATTCTAGGGCTGAGTGCTCCTCCAGATGAGCCCATGAGTGAAATCACTGGCATTGTCAGCATGAAACCCCATCAGAATAATGCATACAATCATAAAGTCATGTTAGTATCAGATTTATAGATGTCTTTTCACAGCCTGCAAACACAGACATCCCATTTAGTCAAAAGTATGCATTTGAGTAGAAGTCATTCTCGTACTTTGGTATTAATAAGGGAAATTCCTAAGCACAAGCAAGCCAAATTCTGCCCCCTTGCCAACCTGGCATCTTGCAACTACACTCTTTGTATTCAGTGTGACATTAAGAACCTGCACTCCACCACACGGCAGGGCAGTAGATAAAACACACCATTTCCATTTGCCTCATTTTTTCTAAGCCCAACATTTTTGTTGTTGTTGTTCCTTTCCTTAACTTCCCATTATCCACTTTTGAAGAATTATCTCCTATCTCCCTCTCCCTGCCCAACCCATGAGTTCCATAATGACTATTTTGTATCATTGAATTGTACAGCAGAACAAACATGTAAGTCTCTATTTTTTTCATAATCCAAAATTTCTAACTTTTAAATTCTTTTTTAAAATTTAGTTATATATTTTACATCATGGTTCATTTTTGTACAAGTTTGATTTTTCCTCTCAGGTTTAATCCCCACCACCAAGACACAAGCGAATTTTCACCATAGTCTCTTGTGCTCTTCCATCCCCTATTTTGATCCTTCTTCCTTCTCATCCCCTGCTGAATGTGTCCAATTTATAGTTTGCCTGCTAATTTTGTCTTTCCTTCCTGATCTCTTGCTTTGTTCTATAAGTGAAAACATCTGATATTTTTCTTTTAATTGCTGAAATTTCACTGAGCATAATTCCTTACAATCCCATCCATGTTGCTGCAAATAGCATGAGTTTATCTTTTTTGGTTGTTAAAAGTATTCCATTGTGTATATATACCACAACTTGAACCGGTCATCTGTTTTTGAGCATTTAGTTTGTTTCCATATGCTAGCTATCATAAATGGTGCTGCGATAAACATAAGAGTGCCCGTTTCCTTTTGAGTTAAGGTTTCTGTGACCATTGAGTATATACCCACGAGTAGAATTGCTGCATCTTATGTATGACCATAGCTCCATTTTTAGTAGTTTGAGGATCCCTCACACAGCTTTCCATAGTGAGTGGGCCAGTTTGCAGTCCCACCAGCAGGGGAAAACGGTTTCTTTTTCTCCATATCCTTGCGAGGCATTTGTTGATGTCAGTTTTTTGTGTTTTTTTGGTTTTTGTTTTTTAATATTGGTGGTATTTCATTATGGTTTTGATTTACAGTATGTTGAATATTTTTTAATATACCTCTTGGTCTTTTATATTTCCTCTTGGGAGAAGTGTCTTTTTAGTTCTTCTGCCCATATTGTCTGGATTGTTTGCTTAGTTTTTGTTGAGTTTCTGAGTTCTTTGTGCATCTTTGAAATCAAGCACTTATCAAATATTTTCTCCCAATCAGTGTGGTGTCTCTTTGTGTTGGCTAATGTCTCTTTTACTATATGATTTTTAGTTTTAACAGTAATTCCAACTATTTATCTTTTCCTTCACTTTCTTTGCTCCTTTGCCATAGATTAGTTGTTCCTCTATATGTGGCTTTATAACTGGGTTTTCAATTTAACTCAATTGTTCTGTGCTCCTGTTTTTGTTTTAATACCACACTGTTTTAATATTGCAGTAAAGTAATAGTTACTTTTCTTTGTAGTGAATTTTGAAGTCTAGGAGTGATGCCTCCATTCTCCTTCTTTTTAAGTCAGGAGAGCTTTGGCTTTTCAAGGTTCTTTGTGATTCTGTATGAATTTTAGCAATTTTTAAAGAATTCCATTGAGATTTTTACTGGAATTGCATTGACTCTGTAAATTGATTTCAGTAAGATGGCCATTTTGATTATGTTCATTCTCACCCCAAGTGCTCCCTGCATTCAAAATGAGGGCCATTGGCCTCAAAACCTGAGCAGTCCACATTACCCTAAAATCTACCCACTTAGGGTTTTAGCCATATAATCTACACACAAGTTTCCCTGGTGATTGTGTAACACAGCAGCCATGAATCACAGAAGTAAACAGTACAACTCTAAGTGATACAAAGATGTAACAGAATACACGTAAACCCAGTCAAGGCACCAATTCAGGGGCAAAAGGACATTAGCACCAGCAGATGAGCTATCACACCTACTGCAGATGGCTGGGCTCATGTGGCCACCACTCTACTCATGCCATTGGCTGACACCAACCAGGGAACACAAGGCTCCAGGCTTTTCAGTTGTGATCTCAGATGCCAACCAGGTACCACATCCACCCTCAGGATGCACTCATTCTGAGACATGTGACACACCATACACTTGCATACTTGCTGTCATTCCAACACTCAGCTTCCATAGCCACTGTGACAAGGGGTCTGTGACAAGACCCCTGCACTGTGGCCAAACCTTTGCACATGCACTGGGATCGGGGCCCGTGTGTGTATACAAGCTTCACATGTGACTTCTCTCTGGTCCCCTTTGCAGCTGTGTTCTTACCACAAGCCATGTTCCCCACCCACCCTTTATTCAAAAGTGATTTATTTAAGACTCTCCTGCTTCCATTGCTTTACCAACCTCTCAGGCTTCCTGACCTTGCCACCAGCTTTGGATATGTCAGTTGCCCTTTTTTGTCTATCTCCTCTGCCTGACTGCAGAATCTCACACAAGTCTGTTAGACCACTGGAGCCCATTGGCCACCCATGATTCTTACCTCCTGTGGTGTACAAGTGATCCTATCCACCTCAGGTTCCTATGGATTTAACATCAACCTCCAAAGTTCTTCTAGCTCCTGGTGGATTTCTTAGTCCTAGTCCATGAGTATTATCCTGGTGTCAGCACTGGGTGGGCTCTACATGCTGTTCGTGGTCCTCATTCATCTCCAGGTATCTCCTGCCTCAGGATGTCATAGATTGGTTCACGGGCTGTCTCCTCCTACAATCTAGATCTCATCCCATACCTCCCAGAACGTGTCTACCTCCTGTGCCCTGCAGTGTCCATAACTCTTCTCAAAGCTCCTGCACTTGGTCACCATCTGGTCTGTCATGGTATCTGCAACAGTGTCCTTGACTCTGTCTGTTTTGCTATGAGGAAACACTACCTCTCACCCCCACCGCTGCCTCTGAGCATCCCCCTTGTCCTTTCAATGACTTCCCCAAAGAGTTAAGCCCTCTCCACCTGCACCAGGGACTCAGGAGGTACCAGAGAAGAGGCCAGCCACTGGAAACCACACACTCATGGCACGCCACACCTCAGTCTCTCCAGAGGCTCCATACCATCTGCGTTGATTCATCCTGCCAATCTATGCAGTTGTAGCGCAGGCAGGCAATAGGATTGGTTGGAAAAAGAGAGCCCTGGAGACGTCAGTGGATTTTCCAGCTCTTAATAACCTTTACCATATCATTAGTAGTGAGGCCACCAAGGCCAGGGCTGGCAGGACTACCAGAAAGCAAGGAGGGTGACCGGCCTGCAGGTCTCTGGTGTTCTCTGGCATTCCCATCTGCCCCAAACCACACGCTGGCTCGCTGCCCTTATATACTCAGTCTCTGGGCCCAGGTGTGCCCACTCATGCATGCCCACATGAGGCTCCAGGTGCCCACCATCAGGTCTACTGAAGCCCGCAAGTTCTTCCTGCATTCAAGGTCACAGGTGAAGGCCATGGAGGCCAATGACACAAAAGCCTAAGCAATCTTCATTTACTGTCCAGTTTTACACACAGGAAAATTAGTGAACATGTGTGTATTGATATGCGTAAATGATTTTCCTTTTCATTTATTCTCCCCACAGGCACACACACGAATAACTGCACAGAAATCAATTATCTCAAATTTATTCATAAAAAAACATGTCACTCTGATTTACACAAGGGAAGTTATTTTTCTGATTTTTTCACTAAATACTTTTCATATTGTTTGCATTCTTATTGTCAACACGTTACTTCTTCAAAATAAATGAAATAAAATAAACACTAAGCTGAATTTGTAAAAAATTCGAAAGGCGAATATCTTGACAAAGATAGGCTTTGATGTTTTGAAGTTGCCTGTGCTTCAGTAGCTAGAAGAGGTCACATTAGTCAGGGTTTTTAATTTTCTGAACATCTCGGGTGTTTTTTAGCATTTCTTAATGCCCTCTGCAAAAATGATTTTAGAGGCAAATGAAATAAGTAAGGGAAAAAATCAACTATATGGGGAAAACTATCAAATAACATTTTTGATACAATGATATGTCAGCTTTTTTTATTAGTATCATAAATAGGACTTAATGACATGTCAGTGACAACTGTAATTTTTAATTGTCTGCATCATTGTAGTGTGGAAGTGTGGAAGTATGCATTTACTGGTGATTTCTAGTGGTTATCGCATTTCTAATGGCATTGTGCACTGTTGTATGTAATCACAATAAAAGGAAATGTTAAATTCTACTAGATACCAATAAAAATAAGGAACTGTATTATTTTCCATTCAAGTTCAGAGACTACTATCGTGGCAGCACTAGACATATTTGCTGGGAATCCCTCTTTCTGGAAAAGTAACTTTGGATAAACACATTAAGTAAAACATAGTAAGGGCAAGGAAGGAGGGGGGAACCCATCTGAGGAATTTAGATTCACCATAGAAGCAATATCTGAGCTAGGTTTTAAAGGACAAACAAGAATTTTCTGGATAAATGGGGCAGGCAGAAATGATTCAGGAGCAGGAGTGATGTGAGCAATAATAGAAGAGGGTGGGAACCAGGCAGAAACCTGTGTGTGATATTGTGCTGTATAGGGTACGTACACTGGGTTTCTGGAGCACAGGGGAAAATTTCCCCACCCCATCTAAGCTCATCTAGGTGAACTAATGAACACATCAGACAGATTAATAGGAGAAAGATTCAACATTTAATAACAAGTGTGTGGAGAACTTATATGGTAGTAAATTTTAAAGAATAATCAAGTGTTCTGGGGCTACTTATTCTTGAGTTTAGAGATCTGAGACACTGAGGAGGGTGGGTAGCTGACATGACACACAAGGAAAGATTACCTCATTCTTATTTTAAGAGTAAAGACGAGATTCTTAGCAGAAAGGACATGATCACTGATTAGCGGGTGAGCTCCCCAGCCATAACTACATTCCTCTAGGTCAAAAACAGGCAGCACTGATTGCTTCTCTGCTTAGTAAAAGGGCAGCAGAGTAGATGTTCTCTTCTAGTAGGAAAAAAAGTTAGAACAGTACTGGTGTCTGGGGGTGCTGAGGGACCCCAAGGTTGTTGACTTCTATACAGGAGAGAATTCATGTGGCTGTCAGTGTAGGTAAGTAAGAAATAAGTTTCACTGTAGTAGGTGAGTGTGGGCAGATTCAGAGGGGAATGCTGTGGCAGCCAGAGGCTGCTGACATAATACTTGCTCTGCTGGAGGCACAGAGGGGCTCACAGATAGGATCCTGAATGAGTTTGGGCCGGTTTTGTTTAACAAAAGGGACAGGGATTTACAGATTGAAGTAAGGAGAGTTGGCCAATTTTGTTTATCGAAAGCACAGGCCCCTAACCTCTGCAAAAGCTCTGCAAAAAGCTTTGCATTAGTGGTGCCCAGTGTTAGATAAACTAATCGGGTTTAATCTCTGTTCTGTAATGTGCTAAGCTGATTTGCAGAAAGACTTGAAGAGGGAAGACAGAGGCTGTGGTCATTGTGCTAAATTCTGTTCTACTTCATAAGGATAGAAGTTACTCCTTAGAGCTCTCCCTGGTGGTGCAGTGGGTTAGGACACAGCACTGCAAGGGAGCGCAGCCCCTTCAGTGTGAGTTCAATCCCCAATCCCGGAGGTGATCCACATGGCACAGCAGACCTCCCCTGTCTCACCCACTGCTCCACTCAGCAGTATACTTCGTTGATCTGCCTGTTCTTCTCCCCACTGTCTCTGGTGAATCCTCTCACCACCCCTGAGCCTGTGGCCTGTACCCCAGTTCTATATGCATAAATAAATAAATCTTTGAAAAATATATATATATATAAAAGAATTTTCTCCTTAAGGCCCTCAGTGGGTTGGGACACAGTACTGAAAACTAGCCATAGCCACTCATTGTGTGTTCAATCCCTGGCCCTGAGGTAATCCACATGGTGCAGCAGACCTCTCGTCTTGACCACTGCTCCCCTCAGCAGTGTACTTCGTCAATCTGCCTGTTCCGCTCCCCGCTCTGTCTCTGGTGAATCCTCTCACTGCCCCTGTACCTCTGGCCTGTACCCCTGGGCTACACACATAAGTAACATAAGTAAATAATATTTTTTTAAAGACATTTCTCCTTAGATTCAAGGGCTTTCACTGCTCTTAGCTCAAAATATTCTGTCAACTACAATAGCAAGCATTAGGCTGCTAAAGAAAGTACCCCAAGGTGTAGACCTGGGGTGGGCCATGACGATTGAGCCTACATCAAAAGGACATGCAGACTCTGTCCTATCTCTCTCTTTTTTTTTTTTTTTTTTTACTCTTTTGTGTAAATACCCCAGTACTCTGCCAAGAGCAGGATGGTGGTCTTTCACACGAGTCTGCTGCCCTCCTCAGCTTGTCGACAAACAAAGCTACTTTTCTTCTCCTCAAACTGTTTCTTTTGATTGGCTGGAGGAAACTCAGGCCAGTGTTCGGCATCAGTGAGGTCTGTGTGGGGACAAGAGGTTGGACAGGAGAGCAGGTCTACACATTGTGTATGCTTTACTGAGGAGCTTGGGTTTTATTTGCTAAGCAAAGAGAAGTCACTGAAGAACTATAAGAAGAGTAGCATTGGCTGCCCTGATTTGTGTTATCTGTGATGCACTATGGATACATGTTGAAGATGGGTTGGGTTTGGCTGGAGACGAGAGGAAGGTACTTCAAATTTGAGCAGGAATAACTAGTATTGAAATATGGATATTCCTTTTAGAGTCCAGATAAAGGATAGAAATAAGAAATGCTTATGGTGTGTAAGTTTGGATCATTGTTCCTTAATTCACTGTTGTGGGATTACACAATCAAGATTGTGCTGTGTGGCACTGTGTGTCTCATTAGAAGAGGAGACCATTTCCCATCCTTGACTTTGATATTGGCCAGGTAATTTTTGGTTTTTGTTTTTTTTAATGAATGGGATAGTACTAGACTTAAAATTTTGGTATATGCTGCTATCTATCCTTCTTCCCACTTATTTTTAAAATATCTATTTTATGCAAGATTTTAAATATTTTATTACAACTTTCCAAGTTCTAATTTAGTCTTACTATGCCTAATTTTATTTAAAAGAACACTAAATATTTGCCTCACTCCAGTCACAAAAATCAACTTGAAGTGGATTAAAGACCTAGACATAAGAACGGAAACCATAAAATACCTAGAAGCAAAGATGGGTCAAACACTTC
>NW_004567145.1:1895781-1907950 GCF_000260355.1 Condylura cristata
AAAAAAAAGAACACTAAATATTGCTATCTGGGTAGATGTAAAAGTTGGATTGCAAATGGGTGGAACAGTGATTTTTGAGAGTAAAGTCATATTTTTGTTAGAAATGTAGCATGACACTGGCAATAACATCCATGTCTGTCAACCTCAACAGGTTTTAATGCTATGGGGTAGCACATGTAATGGAGATTAGTTTCTTCTATTCAATCCATTACCAATTTATTAAACAAAATCATATAGATTACATTATAACTCTATATTTGAAATAAGGTCTATCTTCAAGCTCTTACAGATCCAGTATCAGATTTGTAAAGTAACCATGAAGGTAGAAGCAGCAGATGAAATAGCATTCCAATTCACACTTCAAATCTTGCTTCAAATCCCAACATTCCTTAGTTATATTACATCATATTGCAAATGCCTACAAAGTGAAAGACCAATTATGTGTGTGTTTTTATGTCTCAGTATCTGAGGAGTCAATTCAATTGATGAGAAACACTGGATATTATTAAAGACAGACAAAACATATTGGCATTAACTATCTTTTATGGCATCTGTTAAACAGAAATTTAGGTAATCTATGACCAAAGCATAGAAAAATATATTTCTAGCTCTGTTTGGGATCTTATTATGCTTTGTCTAAATGTTTAAAGATATTATGTTCCAGAAACACTGAATTTAATTGAAAGCTCTCTGATAAAATAAATCCAATCAGAAGTGATTTGTAAAAGCTGAAATGAGAATGTTTTTTACAGATGTCTAAATATTTTCACAGAAAGTTTGGATTAGAGAGCAAAGAGGAGAGTCAAGAATACAAAAAAAGAGAACATTTTCCTTTTTTTGCTAATAATAGTCTTTTGATTTTTTTATAATTGTTCTAATCCACTGCAAAATAATCCTTTATAAAAGACATATTACTAGGAAAAATAAACTAAAAAAGACACAAATGCAAATTCTATTTTCAATTATTACTAGATTCAATTGATGTTATATGTAACTCTGTGTATTTGCAGTGTTTGTTCCCATGATAGGTCAATAACAAACAGTTAATCAGCCGTGGTATATGACCCAGATCACACTTTAAGTATCTTCTCCTACACAAATGTTGACATTTTACATATTCTATTCAACTGTTCATATATACAGAAATTGATTACAGTGATCATTTCTGCTAATTTCCTTCTGACTGAATTTATACAAGGACAAGATTGGGAACAGCTATAAGCAGAGGTGTACTACACTCTGTTATTTTGGAAGTGGGTATGAAATTTGGTTAACAAAGTAAACTGAGTAAAATGCAGAAATTTGGACAAAATGCAAAAGTCAACAAGTGCTTTTTAAAACAGCCCAAACAAGGAGAAGCTGGCAAAATAATGGGATCCTCTTCATTCTATGAGCTCAGGAGAAGGCGAGCCAAGAATATAACTATCCTATAACAACAGAGTGAGTTGTCTTTATCATAAAAGGTTTCCCTCAGATTGAGACTTTCCAAACTGGGAAACATGTAACAATGGCAGTAAACAGCATGCTATTTGGTGATACACAGTTAAGAGTTTTTGGTTTTATATTTATGAATATTATGATCTTAGAAAATTCAAATTAATGATCTGATTATCTGATTCAAATTATCAAAATTCTGATAGCATGGGTAGTGTTAATTAAGATAACACTAGGTAATAATGAAATTTTCAGGGATTGTTTTGGAAGATAATATATGTCAGAGAAGGACTACAGACCATGGGAAAGTGGCTGGAAAGGCGGAAGAGAGAAGATGGCTGGAGGAACTATTGCTGTGAAACAAACCACCTTAAAATCAGTGGTTTAAAAATTTTGATGCCTGTGGGTCCAGATTACTTGGGAAGGCATTTGAGAGAACTGCTTGCCTCCATTTTCCCCTTGTCTGGGGCCACCAGAGGAAGATTCCAAGTATCCATGCTGAGAATATTTGAAAAGCAGACATTACTGGGAGATCTTGCTCAAATGCACAGTAAGAGTCCATCAGTCAAAGTTGAGGGGTGGAGCGAGTATAGCCTGGACTCTGATGTCAATGCTGCTGGTCCCAGGACTACACTTTGGGAGTGTTTGCATAGGAAGACATAATATACTTTGGGTTCTCATACATGAGAATTCCAAAAATTCATATATGTCAGTAAAAATCAACTGTACGTAGTGTTTCTCCACAAAAAATAGTTAAAGGAGACCTTGGCCGAGAGGAAATGCATTTGAGATGAGCAGGTAATATGATTTGAGCTTGGGGAAGAACACAGAAGCCCAGCTGCTTTTCAGTTCCAAAGACGGCAACAGATATGGTCGGAATGGTATCGTACATAAATGGGGCACCCCACTCCCACGAGAACTAGCACTGGCGCCGGAGCCCCGTCCCGCCTCCCTGCCCCCTCAGCTGCCACCTCTGCTTTCACCACCTACCTCAGCCACCGTCGCAGCTCCCACCACTGATACCACCGCCCCAGACCCAAGTGGCATCTACATAGCTTAGCCAGTCTCCCCTGCATGAACACAGCTGGGCCAAGGTGTACCGTCCACACACAGACCACGGATTACTTGGGAGGCAGATGGGACTGCAGCTGCCTGGTAAAGGGACAGGTCAGGGGCTGGGATCCTCAGGGACAGCGGGACGTCCACTCGGGAGGGCGGTCACCGCCTGGACACTCGATCAGACCAGTGACTGGGTCTCATCAGGGGCAGGGGGTTCTTTGCGGCAGGAGCCTGGGCCCGCTCCCCGCAAAGTCATGGCAGGTGTAGTGAGCCCTCCTGAGAAATCCCTAGCCAAGCTCCACCCAGCCCCACGAGGTTCCAAGTGATATGAGCAGCTGGCTGACTCTGATTAACAAACCTGCCGGCCCTGGGCACCGCTGGACCTCCTTCCCCCGAGAACCCACAGGCAATTCTCACGCCACAGGGCCCCGGCTGCCATCTTGGCCAGCCCTAAGACGCCCGGGTGAAACCTCCCGAGACCTGAGCCCACCCTTTTGCGAGATTTGCTAAAGGGCCACTGGCACTGGGCATATGGGTACACTCAATAGGTCCCAACTGACTGCTTCCAGCTGCTGCATGCTGGAGGAAAGCTTTAGAAAATCTGAAGGGGTTCATCATCCTGTGAAAACCTGACTCATGCGAGGAAATGGGGACAGAAGGAACTCTCCATGACATCAACCCAGTCCTAGAAATCAACAAGCTTGGGGCCTTATCCCTCGCCTTAAGGGCCTAGCATCAGGCTACCCTATCACAAGGCTGGAAGGAATCTCAGAGGCACAGACCCAAGGGTGAAGATACAGAGATGGGGCCTTTTGGGAAATAGTTGCCTGTCAGCAGTGTCCCTTGATGATTGTCCAATAGCAGCAGCGAGCAGGCCACTCCACAGAGGCCTAAGACCCTCCCCAGGAGATAAGAATAATGTCAGGGCACTCTCTGCATGGGCACAGGGCACCATTCTCTCAATTTATTTATTCATTAATTTGTTGATTTATTTATTATTATTTTAAAAAGGTGTATTTAATTATGCATGCAGAACTGAAGCACAGGCCAGAGGTGCAGGGGTGGTGAGAGGATTCACAAGAGACAGAGTGCGAAGCAGAAAAGGCCGACTGTCCAAGGACACTGCTGAGGGGAGCAAAGTGGGGCCAGGAGAGGTCTGCCACATATGGATCACATCCTAGGCTGGGGATCGAGCTCATGCTGAAGGGGCCGCAGCTTCTTAGTGCTGTGCTTTAAACCGCTGCGCCACCAGGGAGGGCTCAGGGCAGCAGTCTTTTACCCACCTGTGACATTACAGGTGCTTCTTGCCACCTTCTCTCTCCCGGGGGTAAAAAGCACGGGCAAATTCTGGCCACCCGTCAGGTCCAGCCCCCCTGAGAGTGGTGTGGGTAGATCCAGGCCCTGCGTGTGACCGTAGAGCCGTGAGTGCCCATGGCCTGTGTCTTCCTTCAGGGAGACATGCAGATGACACAACAAGCATATGGCAAAAATGTTCATCATTATTTATTGTCAGGGAAGTTAAACCAAAGCCATAATGAATACCACATCATACCTGTGAGAATGGGCCATATTATAAAACAAAAAAAAACAAAACAAACAGAAGCAAGTTACAGGAGAGGTTGTGAGAAAATAAGAACACTCTTCCACTGTTTGTGCAAATACAGACTGCCCTTTTCCCTGTGGGAAGCAGCAAGGGGACCTCTGTAAGCCCTTGCCAAATACGGTGGCATGAGTTCTATTCAGGCCAGATTGCTGACCCACATATGGCACAGCAGACCTCTCCTGTCTCTCCTGCTCGCCGCAGCAGTGTACTTCAGTAGATCTGCTGGTTTCTGCTCTGTCTCTAATGAACCCTCTCACCCCATGCACCCTGGCCAAGAACACAGTTCTTGAAGGAAAACAACAACAGCGCATCTTAAAAAAAAAAAAAAAAAAAAAAAAAAGTTGTGAGGAGAATCCTCAATACACTAGAAGTGAATCTTCCATCCTACATAGCAATTCTGCTACTAGGTATCTATCCAAAGAAGACAAAAATACTAATTCAAAAGGAAACCTGCATTCCTATATTTATAGCAGGACAGTTAACAATCCTAGATAAGGAAACACTCTACATGCTCCCCAAACAGCTGAGTAGTTCAAGATGTGATATATAAATATATGACATGGAATGCTATCCAGTGGTCAATAACCTTGTGCCCTTTGTGGCTGCTGGGAGAAGCTGGGACAGGTTTTGCTAAGAGAAATAAGTCAGATGGAGAAAGGGAAATACCAGACAGTGTCACATAAATGTGGAATCTGGAGAACCTAAGGGTCAGGAAAAAACACACATTTAAACCAACCTTTGAAAGCTGACTGTAGAACTGGAGCATCCAGCTGGCGAGATGGTCAGGAAGGAGTGAAAACAGAGAGAAGGGCATGATAGGCTCAGGTGGTTGATTCTGCGTCACTGGGTGGTGGTGCATTATGGTGGTGCACCTGGGCAGAGGTGTCCTACTCTTCCAGACTACTTCAAGTTAGGTAAGAATATCTTCCTCAATATTTTAAAAATGCATTTAAATGTTACTTCAAACATATCTTCCTATCTCCTATCCCGGTTGTACCACTCATTTCTGCATTTGATGAACAGATTAAAAAAATGATGAAAACTATGATAGAAAAAACATTTTAAATAAAAAGGTCTTTGTAGTTGGTGATACATTAACATATGGCATTTTATAACTTTAAGGTGTACAACCTGTTGATTTGATATATTTACATATTGCAATATCACTACCAGGAGAGGTAGCTGCTACACTTCAATCAAGTACTTTTTTGTGATGAGAATATTTAAGACCAACTGGAAATATACAATATTGCTGACTTACTAATTACGCTGCACATACAATCCCAGAAATAATACTTCACTGTTGTGAGTTGTTTCCTATAACAATAATTTCTCTATTACCCTCACCGAAGTCTCTGATAACCAATATTCTACTCTTGGTGTTTTAGTTTTAGATTTTACATATAAGTGATATACACGGTTTCACTTGGCATATCAGGGCCCACCCAAATTGTTGTAGATGGCAGGACTTTCTTCTCTCTGCAGCCTAATGTATAAACATCAGAAATTGTATGTAAGTGGAACATCTGTACTCATCCATCCATTGACAGACATTTAGGTTGTTTCCTGCTTTGGTTCAGCAACAGGTGAGAAGTTCATGAATATGTCCTTTATGAAATCCAAGTCCTACCCCAATTATGAATCCCTCCTGAGAAAAAATGAGAGGGTGTCCATCTGGCAACACTTGGCCAACCCTAAATGGCAGCTGGTAACTGTGCGTTAGGTTTTCTAGTAATGTCCCTTGCTCTAGTTATCAAGGAGAGGCTAAGTCTCCTCTGGTCCCTGAAGTCCCTGGATGCATCCATTTATGAATTCTATTTTAATCCCAAGCCTCTGAAATCCCTATGAAGACAATTAAAAGGATTCTGTTTGTGTTATCACAGGGTCTCCTGACATGTCCACCATGATGACGTCATCAGTATGGTAGTATAGAGACCGTCGGATAAAATTTTCCCATAAAAAAAGATAATAAAAAGGACTGATACTGCACTCTTAGCAAAACCCAGACACTCTTTGTTTTTTAAAGACTTATTTACTTATGTATATAGAGCTGGGATACAGGCCAGGTTTCAGGGTGGTGAGAGGATTCACCAGAGACAGAGTAGGGAGCAGAACAGGCAGATTAATGAAGCACATGAAGGGGAGCAGCGGAGTGGACTCTGGAGTGGTCGGCCAGGCCATGTGTGTCTCTACAAGTGCAGGTGATCAAACTAACACTGAAGTGGCTAAGCTAGCACTCAGTGTTGTGTTTTAACCAGTTGCACCAACAGGGAGGGCCAAACCAGATGCTCTTAACCACCTACAGGATACCATCAGCTCACCAGGACACACAAGAAGGAAAGGGACACGACAACGGGAGAACCCAGGATGAACAGACTCCCAGTTCACCCTCGCTGATACGCAATTCAAAACCAGCCAAACAGGCCAGAATCATACAGCCTGGAGTAGAACCCTGCTTGGAAACCCCATGACCCCAGTCTAGTACATCTAGGACCATCAATACCCACAGAAGGACAACCAAGGCCACAGCAGGGTCACCCGCTCCTAAATGAGACCTTTCCCCCCCCTCTTTTCCAGGTTGGTAGGAAACAGGTGTAAAACCTTGCTGGGAGGCACATTTCACTCAGCCCTCTGCCGCCATCTGGTGGTCAGATCAAAACACCAGCCGCCAGCACCTGTGGGGAACTGAGTAGCTTCACACCTCTAAACACAGAATTGTAACCAGAAACTCCAGGTTGCCTTGCACTGCACTGGGGACACTACCTGCCTACAGCTACCACAGGAGGTGCCAGGATTCACACGGAGCCCCGTCCCTGAACCTAACCAGTTGCAATAAAGCCCACCCATCGTGCAGCAGGATCCACACCCAGCCACAGCAACCACCATCCCAACCAGAACAAAAGCCCCAGACTCAGGAGCTCCCTGCTGCACTGGGGATCAACAGAGACTTCTGGATACCCCACAGGTCAGAAGCTGTGGCCTCAGTGCCAGCAGCCTGCACCCTGGGAGGGAGAGAACCTGAACTACAAAGTGTCCTTTTTATTTTTCTCGCTCTCTCCTCTAAGACACATCTAGGAAGGACTTGAATAGCTGGACTCAGAGGTGAATAATACACAGTATTCCAGCGCCACACATTCGCCATACAGCCTGGGCCCTAACTTAGGTTTTATTATTTCTTCCCTTTCATTTTCCTTTTTCTTTTATCTGTGGACCCTTTACTAGCGCCATCTTCCATTTTTAAATGTTGTTTTTTCCTTTGTGTGGTTGGTTTTCTTTTCCCTGAGTTACACGTGAAAGGCGATTGCAGTCGCTGGCAAGACTAGCCTGCTCAGCCTCACCTCACCCCCAGCTGCCCAGACTGCAACAGCGCGCACACCTCACAGGGGGCAGCAGAGTCCAGATGCAGCTCTGCCCCAACCTGGCTTCTCTTTCTTCAGTTTCTCCCCTGCTTTTGTTTTTCTATTGTCTCCCCAGTGTCAGTACTATTGTTCTTTAATTTTCTCTTCCTTTCCTCTTCCACAGCCTCCCTGTTTTAATCTTGTTCTTAAGATTTATTTATTTATGGATCAGAACTGGGGTACAGGCCAGAGGTTCAGGGGCAGAGAGAGGATCCACCAGAGCCAGAGTGGGGAACAGAACAGCAGGTCGAAGTAGTACACTGCTGAGGGGAGCAACGGGCGGGCCAGGAGAGGTCTGCATGCCATGTGGATACCTCCTGAGCAGGGATCCAACTCATGCTGAAGTGACTTTTCTGAGTGCTGTGCTTTCACCGGCAGTGCCACCAGGGAGGGCCCTCTTTATTTATCATGCATACAAGACTGGGGTATCAGCCTTAGGTGTGGAGGTCACATGATTCACCAGAGCTACAGCCAGGAAGACCAGGTGGATGTACTGAAGCATAGTACTCGGGGGAGAAGTGGGGAGGTCAGGAGAAGTCTGCTGTGTCATGTGGGTCCCCTCCCCATGCTGCAATGGCTGCAGATATCTTCAGTGTTGTGTTTTATCTGTTGCGCCACCAGGGAGGTGTCGTTCCCGACCAGCAGAAACAACAAGATGCCCTGGTTGTTCTCATGCAGCTGCAGCTTATTGCTGTTGAGCAGCACTATTATTCCCAGCAACCAATCAGGCTACATAAGAAACGCCCCTCCTCCTACCTGCAGCCTACTGGTGTCCAATGGTGCTTATTTCCTTCCTGGCGGCTTTCCTGCGATCATGCGGCATTCTGGGCTTGGCAGGCGTCCCAGCGCCATCTTGTAATGGAGGATGGTGCCTCGGCCGTAGGCCCGCACCCGACATCTCCCCCTATTCTTTTTATTATGGAGTAGGGACCGTGCCTGGCTTAGGTTGGCAATGACAAGAAGCATCCTTACCCGTCATGAGGCGACAGGCCAGCATAGGCCAGCACCCTGTCTTAGGTTGGTAGGCTTCTTTCATTGCTCTTACCCGTCTTTGACTACCGGTTCAGCATACTCAACCACACGTGGGGGGATGCCCCAGCTTCCATGGCGAGCATGGCTTGTGCCAAGACTCGCTGCTGGTGCTGCATGTGCCTGAGCAAGCTCTGCAATCTACACGCAAGTAGGAAGACGCCACCAAGGAGGAGAGCAGCCAGGTCAACCATACCAGCCCACTCTTTAAAAAAGAAGAAGGCCCCGTGCAGGGCGTCCAAGAGTTCTGACGCTGTGGCGTAGGAGACCCTGGTGCCACTGATGCACACCATTTGCACCAGCAATTGCTGGGTAAAGTCTTGAAAGGCCAGGGACCAGTTTCCCCGCAGAAACTGGGACAAGCGTCCAGAGGTGTTACGCAGTGCGCTGACATTGTGATATGCAATGGGAGTGATACATACAGCAAAGAACGGAGCCACACATCCCAATCCCATAAGGTCCCCAAGAATGTCCAATTGTTCTTGTAACAGGCCCAAGCGTTGGTTGAGGATCAAGATGCCCGCCTATAGAGGAGCATTGATGTGGGACTGTGTCCGGAGAGCGGCCGCCGTCTCCTCCACAATGGTATTTACCGCAGCTGCAGTGGGGATTGCTATGCTGAGGGATCAAAGTCTCTCTTTACCCGGACCAGCATCACAGGCATGTCTTCCTCGGCGATGGTAACTGGGATAGGCACAAAGGTGGGGATGTGCATGACCACAGCCATGGGGAATTCACTGGCGTTCCAGCATGGTAAGCGAGTGATCACCCCTAGAAGCACCGTGATCCAGGTCAGCTGCATCTCGAGTCTCAGGGGCCGGAGCTGCACGTACCAGGTGCTCAGGTACCCATACAGGGTTTTCCTTTTCCTGTGGAAAAACACACACAGACCCTCTACTCCACACTAACACTGGGTCCGGTCCATGCCACTGCCCTGACAGGATATCTTTCCATAGGACCAGGGGCTTCGGGTCCTCCATGGCAGCGCCCATGTGCCGATCTGCAGCAGACCTACTATGCACATCTAATGTTAAAAAATTTAAAATAAAGAGAACTGTGTTAAGTTTGTCTTTAGGGGATGGGAAGGTATCCCCTATTCCCCCTTTTTGTTTATATAAGGTGTTCTTAAGGGTTAGATGGGCACGTTCTACCACACCTTGTCCCTGTGGGTTGTAAGGAATACCGTGATGTAGCTGGACGGCCATCTGCTGTAGGAAGGAAGCGAAAGGTTGCGAAGTGTAGGCCGGACCATTGTCCGTCTTGAGCTGACGGGGGCTTACCCCAAGCGGCAAACACTGCAAGACAATGAGAGATAATATCTCGCGCCTTTTCCCCTGCATGTGTGGAAGCATAGATATTACCAGAACAGGTATCCACAGACACATGTACGAACCTTTGAACTCCAAATTCGGGGATATGGGTCACTTCCATCTGCCAAATATGGTTAGGCAGGAGTCCCCTAGGGTTGACCCCCAGGGTTGGAACTGGTAAGAGAGTGACACACTGCTGACAGGACACCACTATGTCCCTTGCCTGTGCTCTAGAGATTTTAAACTTGAGGCGTAAGGTTAAGGCGTTGACATGAAAACGAGTGTGATACAAAGAGGCCTGTTCCAGGGGGCTGGCAATGGCAAAGATGAGTTTTTCCTTTGTCAAGGAGTCCACCAACCGATTGCCCTCCGCCAAAGGGCCAGGCAGGGTAGTGTGTGCTCGTATGTGGCTGACAAAAAGGGGTGAGAACGTTGCCAGAGAATAGCCTGCATTTCCGACAGAGCTTTGGATATGGTGGAACGGACGTGGATGATGCCCACATTTTCAAGGATTGCCAGCGCTTGTACCACGTACTTGCTGTCAGACAGCAAGTTAAGTGGCTTGTCAGAAAACATCTGAAAAGCGCACATTACCGCACGCAGTTCTGTCTCTTGTGGTGAGGATGTGTGAAACAAGAATGTCCAGGAGTCTTGACCAGAAACTACAGCCCCGACCCCCTGCTTAGACCCATCCATGAAGACCAAACGGGCTTGCGCAAGGGGCTGCTGTTGCGTGAGCCTAGGAAAAATCAATGGATTGGATAAACAAAATTGTAACCATGGGTTTTGAGGATAATGATTATCAAAGCGAGCGTTTGTGATGGTCATGGCTATGGCCCAGTCATCATTACAGGCCGCTAAGCATTTTAATTGCTCTTGTGTATAAGGGGTAAGGATTGTATCCGGCTGTTTTCCGAAAGCCGCTACACTAATTTTTAGGCCTTTAAGGATGAGTTGTCTCACTGCACGCAGATACCATGGTAATACCTGCCCTTGGGAATGGGCTAGATTGACCCATGAGATGGGTCCCGATTGCCAAAAGACCGCGGAGGGTGTTCGCTTTTCCGCAAGAATGCATAAGAGTAGTGGCTCAATGATGTTAATCCGATCCAACTGGCAGCTTGAATCTACGCTGAACCGTGGCAATGGCTTTTGTTGCCTCATCAGTGAGGGTCCGAGGAGACATAAGGTCAGAGTCCCCTTTTAAAAGGTCATAGAAAGGGGTCAGCTCCTGATCAGTGAGCTTTAAATAAGGCCTAATCCAGTTACTATCTCCTAAGAGTTTTTGGAAATCGTTTAGAGTTGTTAAATGATCTGTCCTAAGGGTTAGTTTTAGTAGCCTCACTTTTGTCTCTGCTAGTCGCCCACCAAGGTATTCTTTGATGGGCGCTTGCTGGACCTTTTCAGGGGCTATGTATAGGCTAAAGACTTTAAAATGTTGAGTAAGGAACACCAGTGCCCCTTGAATACAGCTCTCCCATTTGTGGCAAAGGAAAATATCGTCCATATAATGGTATATGATGATCTGCGGAAACCTCTGCCTCACTTTCGTTAAAGCGTGATCTACATACAACTGACACATGGTGGGGCTGTTGGCCATGCCTTGAGGCAGGACGACCCATTCATATCTCTGATCAGGACCAGAATGGTTAATGGTTGGTACGGTGAAAGCAAATTGAGGAGTATCATCTGCATGTAATGAGATTGAAAAGAAGCAGTCTTTAACTATCGATGGCCAAGCAGAAGGCAAGGCAGAAACTAAAGGTAATCCTAATTGCACTGGCCCCATAGGTTCCATCTGTGCGTTAATCATCCGCAAATCATGCAATAGGCGCCACTTACCTGACTTTTTTCTAATGACAAAGATGGGTGTGCTCCATGGAGAGGTAGATGGGCGAATATGCCCGGCGTCAAGTTGTTCTTTCACCAGGGCGTGGGCAGCTTCGTGTTTCTCTTTTGGCAGGTACCCACAGTGGCTTATGGCTCTTCCATCTTATCCTTAATGGCTCAGTGGCCCCTAAGAAAAACCCAGCCCTGGCCCCCCTTTTGAGTATGGTCTAAAGTTTGGCATGGAGATTGGGGCATTATCACCTTGTAATTGTTTTCCCAATCCCTCTGTTCCGGGATAGCCTAACCTTTTCATTATGCTTTGGGCAGCTGTACTATAACAGTACAGCTGTGGTCAATTTAATATCCATCTGTGTCAGAACATCTCAACCCTATAGGGACACTGGAATCTTTAAGAAATATGGCTGCATTAAGCCCTTGTGGCCCTCCTCATCTTTCCAAGGCAAGGTGGCCGCACTACACATAGGGCTGTGGGCGACCCCAACACC